>NC_073240.2:107312500-107612500 GCF_029281585.2 Gorilla gorilla gorilla | reverse complement strand
TCTGTATAAACATGGAAATATCTACACAGCCATCTGCAGGAATATGTAAATATCTACACCGTTATCTGTATACACATGGAAATAAGTACACCGCTATCTGTATAAGCATGGAAATATCTACACCGCTATCTGTGTAAACATGGAAATATCTACACCGCTATCTCTAAAAAGAAGGAAATATCTACACCGTTATGTGTATAAAGATGTAAATATCTACACCGCTATCTGTATAAACATGGAAATATCTACACCGCCATCTCTATAAACATGGAAATATCTACACCGCCATCTGTATAAATGTGGAAATATCTACACCGCCATCTGTTTAAACATGCAAATATCTACACCGCCATCTGTATAAAGATGGAAATGTCTACACTGATATCTGTATAAACATGGAAATATCTACACGGCCATCTGTAAAAACATGGAAATATCTACACGGCCATCTCTATAAACAAGGAAATATCTACACCGACATCTCTATAAACATGGAAATATCTACACCGCTATCTGTATAAGGATGGAAATATCTACACCACCATCTGTATGAACATGGAAATATCTACACCGCTATCTGTATAAACTTGGAATTGTCTACACCGCTATCTCAATAAAGATGGAAATGTCTACACCGATGTCTGTATTAACAAGGAAATATCTACAACTCTATCTCTATAAACATGGAAATATCTACACCGCTTTCTGTGTAAACATGGAAATAACTACAACGCTATCTCTATGAACATGGAAATATCTACACCTCTATCTCTATAAACATGGAAATATCTACACCGCTATGCCTATTAACATGAAAATAACAACTCCGCTTTCTCTATAAACATGGAAATATCTACACCGCCATCTGTATAAACACGGAAATATCTACACCGATATCTGTATAGGGATTTAAATACCTACACCACCATCAGTATGAACACGAAAATATCTACACTGCTATCTGTATATACATGGAAATGTCTACACCGCTATCTCTATAAACATGGCAATATCTACACCGCTATCTGAATAAACAAGGAAATATCTACACCTCAATCTCTACAAACATGGAAATATCTACACCACTATGCCTATTAACATGGAAATAACTACACCGCTATCTCTATAAATATGGATATATCTATATCGCCATCTCTATAAACATGGAAATATCTTCACCGCCATCTGTATAAACATGGAAATATCTACACCGCTATCTCTTAAATCTTGGATATATCTACGCCGTTATGTGTATAAACATGGAAATAACCTCACCGCCATCTCTATGAACATGGAAATATCTACACTGCCAACTATATAAACATAGAAATATCTACACAGCCATCTGTATGAACGTGGAAATATCTGCACCGCCAACTCTATAAACATGGAAATATCTACACCGCTATCTGTGTAAACATGGAAATACCTACACCGCTATCTCTATGAACATGGAAATATCTACACCTCTATCTGTGTAAACATGGAAATATCTACACCGCTATCTGTATGAACATGGAAATATCTACACCGCCATCTGTATGAACATGGAAATATCTACACAGCTATCTGTATCAAAATGGAAATATCTACACCGATATCTCTATAAACATGGAGATATCTACACCGCTAACTGTATTAGGATGGAAATATCTACACCGCTATCTCTAAAAAGAAGGAAATATCTACACCATTATGTGTATAAAGATGTAAATATCTACACCGCTATCTCTATAAACATGGAAATATCTACACCGCCATCTGTATAAACGTGGAAATATCTACACCGCCATCTGTTTAAACATGCAAATATCTACACCGCCATCTGTATAAAGATGGAAATGTCTACACTGATATCTGTATAAACATGGAAATATCTACACGGCCATCTGTAAAAACATGGAAATATCTACACGGCCATCTCTATAAACAAGGAAATATCTACACCGACATCTCTATAAACATGGAAATATCTACACCGCTATCTGTATAAGGATGGAAATATCTACACCACCATCTGTATGAACATGGAAATATCTACACTGCTATCTGTATAAACTTGGAATTGTCTACACCGCTATCTCAATAAAGATGGAAATGTCTACACCGATGTCTGTATTAACAAGGAAATATCTACAACTCTATCTCTATAAACATGGAAATATCTACACCGCTATCTGTGTAAACATGGAAATACCTACAACGCTATCTCTATGAACATGGAAATATCTACACCTCTATCTCTATAAACATGGAAATATCTACACCGCTATGCCTATTAACATGAAAATAACAACTCCGCTTTCTCTATAAACATGGAAATATCTACACCGCCATCTGTATAAACACGGAAATATCTACACCGATATCTGTATAGGGATTTAAATACCTACACCACCATCAGTATGAACACGAAAATATCTACACTGCTATCTGTATATACATGGAAATGTCTACACCGCTATCTCTATAAACATGGCAATATCTACACCGCTATCTGAATAAACAAGGAAATACCTACACCTCAATCTCTACAAACATGGAAATATCTACACCACTATGCCTATTAACATGGAAATAACTACACCGCTATCTCTATAAATATGGATATATCTATACCGCCATCTCTATAAACATGGAAATATCTTCACCGCCATCTGTATAAACATGGAAATATCTACACCGCTATCTGTATAAGGATGGAAATATCTACACCACTTTCTGTATGAACATGGAAATATCTTCACTGCTATCTGTATAAACATGGAAGTATCTACAGCGATATCTGCATAAAAGTGGAAATACCTCCACCGCTATCTGCATATACTTGGAAATATCTGCACCACTATCTGTGTAAACATGGAAATATCTACACAGCCATCAGTAGGAACATGTAAATATCTACACCGTTATCTGAATACACACGGAAATATGTACACCGCTATCCGTAAAAACGTGGAAATATGTACACCGCTATCTGTGTAAACATGGAAATATCTACACCGCTATCTCTTAAAACTTGGATATATCTACGCCGTTATGTGTATAAACATGGAAATAACCTCACCGCCATCTCTATGAACATGGAAATATCTACACTGCCAACTATATAAACATGGAAATATCTACACCGCCATCTGTATGAACGTGGAAATATCTGCACCGCCAACTCCATAAACATGGAAATATCTACACCGCTATCTGTATAAACATGGAAATATCTACGCTGCTATATGTGTAAACATGGAAATATCTACACCGCTATCTGTGTAAACATGGAAATACCTACAACGCTATCTCTATGAACATGGAAATATCTACACCTCTATCTCTGTAAACATGGAAATATCTACACCGCTATCTGTATGAACATGGAAATATCTACACCGCTATCTGTATAAACATGGAAATATCGACACCGGTATCTCTATAAACATGGAGATATCTACACCGCTAACTGTATAAGGATGGAAATATCCACACCGCTATCTGTGTAAACATGGAAATATCTAAAACGCAATCTGTGTAAACATGGAAATATCTACACCGCTATCTCTATAAACATGGCAATATCTACACCGCTATCTGAATAAACAAGGAAATATCTACACCTCAATCTCTACAAACATGGAAATATCTACACCACTATGCCTATTAACATGGAAATAACTACACCGCTATCTCTATAAATATGGATATATCTATACCGCCATCTCTATAAACATGGAAATATCTTCACCGCCATCTGTATAAACATGGAAATATCTACACCGCTATCTGTATAAGGATGGAAATATCTACACCACTTTCTGTATGAACATGGAAATATCTTCACTGCTATCTGTATAAACATGGAAGTATCTACAGCGATATCTGCATAAAAGTGGAAATACCTCCACCGCTATCTGCATATACTTGGAAATATCTGCACCACTATCTGTGTAAACATGGAAATATCTACACAGCCATCAGTAGGAACATGTAAATATCTACACCGTTATCTGAATACACACGGAAATATGTACACCGCTATCTGTAAAAACGTGGAAATATGTACACCGCTATCTGTGTAAACATGGAAATATCTACACCGCTATCTCTATTAACAGGAAAATATCTACACCGCTATCTGTATAAACATGGAAATATCTACACAGCCATCTGTAGGAACATGTAAATATCTACACCGTTATCTGTATACACATGGAAATATCTACACCGCTATCTGTATAAACATGGAAATATCTACTGCGCTATCTGTGTAAACATGGAAATATCTACACCTCTATCTGTGTAAAGATGGAAATATGTACACTGCTATCTGTATAAAAGTGGAAATATCTACACAGCCATCTGTAGGAATATGTAAATATCTACACCGTTATCTGTATACACATGGAACTTTCTACACCGCTATCTGTATGAACATGGAAATATCTACACCACCATCTGTATGAACATGGAAATGTCTAAACCGCCAACACCATAAACATGGAAATATCTACAGCACCAACTGTAGGAACATGGAAATATCTACACCGCTTTCTGTATAAACATGGAAATATCTACACCGCTATCTGCATAAAAGTGGAAACACCTCCACCGCTATCTGCATATACTTGGAAATATCTACACCACTATCTGTGTAAACATGGAAATAACTACACGACCAACTGTAGGAACATGGAAATATCTACACCGCTATCTCTATAAACATGGAAATATCTACACCGCTATCTGTATAAACATGGAAATATCTACACAGCCATCTGCAGGAATATGTAAATATCTACACCGTTATCTGTATACACATGGAAATAAGTACACCGCTATCTGTATAAGCATGGAAATATCTACACCGCTATCTGTGTAAACATGGAAATATCTACACCGCTATCTCTAAAAAGAAGGAAATATCTACACCGTTATGTGTATAAAGATGTAAATATCTACACCGCTATCTGTATAAACATGGAAATATCTACACCGCCATCTCTATAAACATGGAAATATCTACACCGTCATCTGTATAAACGTGGAAATATCTACACCGCCATCTGTTTAAACATGCAAATATCTACACCGCCATCTGTATAAAGATGGAAATGTCTACACTAATATCTGTATAAACATGGAAATATCTACACGGCCATCTGTAAAAACATGGAAATATCTACACGGCCATCTCTATAAACAAGGAAATATCTACACCGACATCTCTATAAACATGGAAATATCTACACCGCTATCTGTATAAGGATGGAAATATCTACACCACCATCTGTATGAACATGGAAATATCTACACCGCTATCTGTATAAACTTGGAATTGTCTACACCGCTATCTCAATAAAGATGGAAATGTCTACACCGATGTCTGTATTAACAAGGAAATATCTACAACTCTATCTCTATAAACATGGAAATATCTACACCGCTATCTGTGTAAACATGGAAATACCTACAACGCTATCTCTATGAACATGGAAATATCTACACCTCTATCTCTATAAACATGGAAATATCTACACCGCTATGCCTATTAACATGAAAATAACAACTCCGCTTTCTCTATAAACATGGAAATATCTACACCGCCATCTGTATAAACACGGAAATATCTACACCGATATCTGTATAGGGATTTAAATACCTACACCACCATCAGTATGAACACGAAAATATCTACACTGCTATCTGTATATACATGGAAATGTCTACACCGCTATCTCTATAAACATGGCAATATCTACACCGCTATCTGAATAAACAAGGAAATATCTACACCTCAATCTCTACAAACATGGAAATATCTACACCACTATGCCTATTAACATGGAAATAACTACACCGCTATCTCTATAAATATGGATATATCTATACCGCCATCTCTATAAACATGGAAATATCTTCACCGCCATCTGTATAAACATGGAAATATCTACACCGCTATCTGTATAAGGATGGAAATATCTACACCACTTTCTGTATGAACATGGAAATATCTTCACTGCTATCTGTATAAACATGGAAGTATCTACAGCGATATCTGCATAAAAGTGGAAATACCTCCACCGCTATCTGCATATACTTGGAAATATCTGCACCACTATCTGTGTAAACATGGAAATATCTACACAGCCATCAGTAGGAACATGTAAATATCTACACCGTTATCTGAATACACACGGAAATATGTACACCGCTATCCGTAAAAACGTGGAAATATGTACACCGCTATCTGTGTAAACATGGAAATATCTACACCGCTATCTCTTAAAACTTGGATATATCTACGCCGTTATGTGTATAAACATGGAAATAACCTCACCGCCATCTCTATGAACATGGAAATATCTACACTGCCAACTATATAAACATGGAAATATCTACACCGCCATCTGTATGAACGTGGAAATATCTGCACCGCCAACTCCATAAACATGGAAATATCTACACCGCTATCTGTATAAACATGGAAATATCTACGCTGCTATATGTGTAAACATGGAAATATCTACACCGCTATCTGTGTAAACATGGAAATACCTACAACGCTATCTCTATGAACATGGAAATATCTACACCTCTATCTCTGTAAACATGGAAATATCTACACCGCTATCTGTATGAACATGGAAATATCTACACCGCTATCTGTATAAACATGGAAATATCGACACCGGTATCTCTATAAACATGGAGATATCTACACCGCTAACTGTATAAGGATGGAAATATCCACACCGCTATCTGTGTAAACATGGAAATATCTAAAACGCAATCTGTGTAAACATGGAAATATCTACACCGCTATCTCTATAAACATGGCAATATCTACACCGCTATCTGAATAAACAAGGAAATATCTACACCTCAATCTCTACAAACATGGAAATATCTACACCACTATGCCTATTAACATGGAAATAACTACACCGCTATCTCTATAAATATGGATATATCTATACCGCCATCTCTATAAACATGGAAATATCTTCACCGCCATCTGTATAAACATGGAAATATCTACACCGCTATCTGTATAAGGATGGAAATATCTACACCACTTTCTGTATGAACATGGAAATATCTTCACTGCTATCTGTATAAACATGGAAGTATCTACAGCGATATCTGCATAAAAGTGGAAATACCTCCACCGCTATCTGCATATACTTGGAAATATCTGCACCACTATCTGTGTAAACATGGAAATATCTACACAGCCATCAGTAGGAACATGTAAATATCTACACCGTTATCTGAATACACACGGAAATATGTACACCGCTATCTGTAAAAACGTGGAAATATGTACACCGCTATCTGTGTAAACATGGAAATATCTACACCGCTATCTCTATTAACAGGAAAATATCTACACCGCTATCTGTATAAACATGGAAATATCTACACAGCCATCTGTAGGAACATGTAAATATCTACACCGTTATCTGTATACACATGGAAATATCTACACCGCTATCTGTATAAACATGGAAATATCTACTGCGCTATCTGTGTAAACATGGAAATATCTACACCTCTATCTGTGTAAAGATGGAAATATGTACACTGCTATCTGTATAAAAGTGGAAATATCTACACAGCCATCTGTAGGAATATGTAAATATCTACACCGTTATCTGTATACACATGGAACTTTCTACACCGCTATCTGTATGAACATGGAAATATCTACACCACCATCTGTATGAACATGGAAATGTCTAAACCGCCAACACCATAAACATGGAAATATCTACAGCACCAACTGTAGGAACATGGAAATATCTACACCGCTTTCTGTATAAACATGGAAATATCTACACCGCTATCTGCATAAAAGTGGAAACACCTCCACCGCTATCTGCATATACTTGGAAATATCTACACCACTATCTGTGTAAACATGGAAATAACTACACGACCAACTGTAGGAACATGGAAATATCTACACCGCTATCTCTATAAACATGGAAATATCTACACCGCTATCTGTATAAACATGGAAATATCTACACAGCCATCTGCAGGAATATGTAAATATCTACACCGTTATCTGTATACACATGGAAATAAGTACACCGCTATCTGTATAAGCATGGAAATATCTACACCGCTATCTGTGTAAACATGGAAATATCTACACCGCTATCTCTAAAAAGAAGGAAATATCTACACCGTTATGTGTATAAAGATGTAAATATCTACACCGCTATCTGTATAAACATGGAAATATCTACACCGCCATCTCTATAAACATGGAAATATCTACACCGTCATCTGTATAAACGTGGAAATATCTACACCGCCATCTGTTTAAACATGCAAATATCTACACCGCCATCTGTATAAAGATGGAAATGTCTACACTAATATCTGTATAAACATGGAAATATCTACACGGCCATCTGTAAAAACATGGAAATATCTACACGGCCATCTCTATAAACAAGGAAATATCTACACCGACATCTCTATAAACATGGAAATATCTACACCGCTATCTGTATAAGGATGGAAATATCTACACCACCATCTGTATGAACATGGAAATATCTACACCGCTATCTGTATAAACTTGGAATTGTCTACACCGCTATCTCAATAAAGATGGAAATGTCTACACCGATGTCTGTATTAACAAGGAAATATCTACAACTCTATCTCTATAAACATGGAAATATCTACACCGCTATCTGTGTAAACATGGAAATACCTACAACGCTATCTCTATGAACATGGAAATATCTACACCTCTATCTCTATAAACATGGAAATATCTACACCGCTATGCCTATTAACATGAAAATAACAACTCCGCTTTCTCTATAAACATGGAAATATCTACACCGCCATCTGTATAAACACGGAAATATCTACACCGATATCTGTATAGGGATTTAAATACCTACACCACCATCAGTATGAACACGAAAATATCTACACTGCTATCTGTATATACATGGAAATGTCTACACCGCTATCTCTATAAACATGGCAATATCTACACCGCTATCTGAATAAACAAGGAAATATCTACACCTCAATCTCTACAAACATGGAAATATCTACACCACTATGCCTATTAACATGGAAATAACTACACCGCTATCTCTATAAATATGGATATACCTATACCGCCATCTCTATAAACATGGAAATATCTTCACCGCCATCTGTATAAACATGGAAATATCTACACCGCTATCTGTATAAGGATGGAAATATCTACACCACTTTCTGTATGAACATGGAAATATCTTCACTGCTATCTGTATAAACATGGAAGTATCTACAGCGATATCTGCATAAAAGTGGAAATACCTCCACCGCTATCTGCATATACTTGGAAATATCTGCACCACTATCTGTGTAAACATGGAAATATCTACACAGCCATCAGTAGGAACATGTAAATATCTACACCGTTATCTGAATACACACGGAAATATGTACACCGCTATCCGTAAAAACGTGGAAATATGTACACCGCTATCTGTGTAAACATGGAAATATCTACACCGCTATCTCTTAAAACTTGGATATATCTACGCCGTTATGTGTATAAACATGGAAATAACCTCACCGCCATCTCTATGAACATGGAAATATCTACACTGCCAACTATATAAACATGGAAATATCTACACCGCCATCTGTATGAACGTGGAAATATCTGCACCGCCAACTCTATAAACATGGAAATATCTACACCGCTATCTGTATAAACATGGAAATATCTACGCTGCTATATGTGTAAACATGGAAATATCTACACCGCTATCTGTGTAAACATGGAAATACCTACAACGCTATCTCTATGAACATGGAAATATCTACACCTCTATCTCTGTAAACATGGAAATATCTACACCGCTATCTGTATGAACATGGAAATATCTACACCGCTATCTGTATAAACATGGAAATATCAACACCGGTATCTCTATAAACATGGAGATATCTACACCGCTAACTGTATAAGGATGGAAATATCCACACCGCTATCTGTGTAAACATGGAAATATCTAAAACGCAATCTGTGTAAACATGGAAATATCTACACCGCTATCTCTATAAACATGGCAATATCTACACCGCTATCTGAATAAACAAGGAAATATCTACACCTCAATCTCTACAAACATGGAAATATCTACACCACTATGCCTATTAACATGGAAATAACTACACCGCTATCTCTATAAATATGGATATATCTATACCGCCATCTCTATAAACATGGAAATATCTTCACCGCCATCTGTATAAACATGGAAATATCTACACCGCTATCTGTATAAGGATGGAAATATCTACACCACTTTCTGTATGAACATGGAAATATCTTCACTGCTATCTGTATAAACATGGAAGTATCTACAGCGATATCTGCATAAAAGTGGAAATACCTCCACCGCTATCTGCATATACTTGGAAATATCTGCACCACTATCTGTGTAAACATGGAAATATCTACACAGCCATCAGTAGGAACATGTAAATATCTACACCGTTATCTGAATACACACGGAAATATGTACACCGCTATCCATAAAAACGTGGAAATATGTACACCGCTATCTGTGTAAACATGGAAATATCTACACCGCTATCTCTTAAATCTTGGATATATCTACGCCGTTATGTGTATAAACATGGAAATAACCTCACCGCCATCTCTATGAACATGGAAATATCTACACTGCCAACTATATAAACATGGAAATATCTACACCGCCATCTGTATGAACGTGGAAATATCTGCACCGCCAACTCTATAAACATGGAAATATCTACACCGCTATCTGTATAAACATGGAAATATCTACGCTGCTATCTGTGTAAACATGGAAATATCTACACCGCTATCTGTGCAAACATGGAAATACCTACACCGCTATCTCTATGAACATGGAAATATCTACACCTCTATCTGTGTAAACTTGGAAATATCTACACCGCTATCTGTATGAACATGGAAATATCTACACCGCCATCTGTATGAACATGGAAATATCTACACAGCTATCAGTATCAAAATGGAAATATCTACACCGATATCTCTATAAACATGGAGATATCTACACCGCTAACTGTATTAGGATGGAAATATCTACACCGCTATCTCTAAAAAGAAGGAAATATCTACACCGTTATGTGTATAAAGATGTAAATATCTACACCGCTATCTCTATAAACATGGAAATATCTACAAAGCCATCTGTATAAACATGGAAATATCTACACCGCTATCTGTATAAACATGGAAATATCTACACCAATATCTCTGTAAACATGGAAATATCTACACCGCAATCTGTACAAACACGGAAATATCTACACCGCCATCTCTATAAACATGGAAATATCTACACCGCCATCTCTAGAAACATGGAAATATCTACACCGTGATCTGTATGAACATGGAAATATCTACAGCGCCATCAGTATGAAGATGGAAATATCTACACCGCCATCTGTATAAAATGGAAATATCTACTCCGCTATCTGCATAAGGATGGAAATATCTACACCACCACATGTATCAACATGGAAATATCTACACCGCTATCTGTATAAACGTGGAAATGGCTACACCGCAATGTATATAAACATGGAAATACCTACACAGCTATCTGCATAAACAAGGAAATATCTACAGCTCTATCTCTATAAACATTTAAATATCTACACCGCTATGCCTATTAACATGGAAATAACTACACCGCTATCTCTATAAACATGGAAATATCTACACCGCCATCTCTATAAACATGGATATATCTACATCGCCATCTGTACAAACATGGAAATGTCTACACTGCCAACTGTATAAACATGGAAATATCTACACTGCCATCTCTATAAAGATGGAAATATCTACACAGCTATCTGTATAAACACGGAAATATCTACACCGCCATCTGTATAAACATGGAAATATCTACACCGCCATCTGTATAAACATGGAAATATCTACACCGCCATCTGTATAAACATGGAAATATCTGCACCGCCATCTCTATAAACATGGAACTATCTACACCGCTGTCTGTATGAACATGGAAATATCTACACCGCCATCTCTATAAACATGGAAATATCTACACCGCCATCTGTATAAACATGGAAATATCTACACTGCCATCTGTATAAACATGGAAATATCTACACGGCCATCTGTATAAAGATGGAAATATCTACACCACTTTCTGTATGAACATGGAAATATCTTCACTGCTATCTGTATAAACATGGAAGTATCTACAGCGTTATCTGCATAAAAGTGGAAATACCTCCACCGCTATCTGCATATACTTGGAAATATCTGCACCACTCTCTGTGTAAACATGGAAATATCTACACAGCCATCAGTAGGAACATGTAAATATCTACACCGTTATCTGAATACACACGGAAATATGTACACCGCTATCCGTAAAAACGTGGAAATATGTACACCGCTATCTGTGTAAACATGGAAATATCTACACCGCTATCTCTTAAAACTTGGATATATCTACGCCGTTATGTGTATAAACATGGAAATAACCTCACCGCCATCTCTATGAACATGAAAATATCTACACTGCCAACTATATAAACATGGAAATATCTACACCGCCATCTGTATGAACGTGGAAATATCTGCACCGCCAACTCTATAAACATGGAAATATCTACACCGCTATCTGTATAAACATGGAAATATCTACGCTGCTATCTGTGTAAACATGGAAATATCTACACCGCTATCTGTGTAAACATGGAAATACCTACACCGCTATCTCTATGAACATGGAAATATCTACACCTCTATCTGTGTAAACATGGAAATATCTACACCGCTATCTGTATGAACATGGAAATATCTACACCGCCATCTGTATGAACATGGAAATATCTACACCGCTATCTATATGAACATGGTAATATCTACACCGATATATCTATAAACATGGAGATATCTACACCGCTAACTGTATAAGGATGGAAATATCCACACCGCTATCTGAGTAAACATGGAAATATCTAAAACGCAATCTGTGTAAACATGGAAATATCTACACCACTATCTCTATAAACATGGAAATATCTACAAAGCCATCTGTATAAACATGGAAATATCTACACCGCCATCTCTATAAACATGGAAATATCTACACCGCCATCTGTATAAACATGGAAATATCTACACCGCCATCTCTATAAATATGGAAATATCTACACCGCCATCTGTATGAACATGGAAATATCTACACCGACATGTGTATAAAGTTGGAAATATCTCCACCGCCATCTGTATCAACATGGAACTATATACACCGCTATCTGTGTAAACATGGAAATATCTACACCACCAACTGTAGGAACATGGAAATATCTACACCGCTATCTCTATTAACAGGAAAATATCTACACCGCTATCTGAATAAACATGGAAATATCTACACAGCCATCTGTAGGAACATGTAAATATCTACACCGTTATCTGTATACACATGGAAATATCTACACCGCTATCTGTATAAACATGGAAATATCTACTGCGCTATCTGTGTAAACATGGAAATATCTACACCTCTATCTGTGTAAAGATGGAAATATGTACACTGCTATCTGTATAAAAGTGGAAATATCTACACAGCCATCTGTAGGAATATGTAAATATCTACAGCGTTATCTGCATACACATGGAATTATCTACACCGCTATCTGTATGAACATGGAAATATCTACACCACCATCTGTATGAACATGGAAATGTCTAAACCGCCAACACCATAAACATGGAAATATCTACAGCGCCAACAGTAGGAACATGGAAATATCTACACCGCCATCTGTATAAACATGGAAATATCTACACCGCCATCTGTATAAACATGGAAATATCTACACCGCCATCTGTATAAACGTGGAAATATCTACACCGCCATCTGTTTAAACATGCAAATATCTACACCGCCATCTGTATAAAGATGGAAATGTCTACACAGATATCTGTATAAACATGGAAATATCTACACGGCCATCTGTAAAAACATGGAAATATGTACACGGCCATCTCTATAAACAAGGAAATATCTACACCGACATCTCTATAAACATGGAAATATCTACACCGCTATCTGTATAAGGATGGAAATATCTACACCACCATGTGTATGAACATGGAAATATCTACACCGCTATCTGTATAAACTTGGAATTGTCTACACCGCTATCTCTATAAACATGGAAATGTCTACACCGCTGTCTGTATTAACAAGGAAATATCTACAACTCTATCTCTATAAACATGGAAATATCTACACCGCTATGCCTATTAACATGAAAATAACAACTCCGCTTTCTCTATAAACATGGAAATATCTACACCGCCATCTGTATAAACATGGTAATATCTACACAGCCATCTCTATAAACATGGAAATATCTACACCGCCATCTGTATAAACCTGGAAATATCTACACCGCCATCTCTATAAACAGGGAAATATCTACACTGCCATCTCTATAAACATGGAAATATCTACACCACCATCTGTATTAACATGGTAATACCTACACTGCAATCGCTATAAACATGGAAATATCTACACCGCCATCTGTATAAACATGGAAATATCTACACCGCTATCTGTAAAAGATTTAAATATCTACACCACCATCAGTATGAACACAGAAATATCTACACTGCTATCTGTATAAACGTGGAAATGTCTATACCGCTATCTCTATAAACATGGAAATATCTCCACCGCCACCTGTATGAACGTGGAAATATCTACACTGCCATCTGTATAAAGATGGAAATATCTCCACCGCCATCTGTGTAAAGATGGAAATATCTACACCGCCATCTATATAAACATGGAAATATCTACACTGCCATCTGTATGAACATGGAAATATCTACACCGCCATCTGTATAAAGTTGGAAATATCTACACCGCCATCTGTATAAACATGGAAATATCTACACCGCCATCTGTATAAACATGGAAATATCTACACCGCCATCTGAATAAACAAGGAAATATCTACACCGACATCTCTATAAACATGGAAATATCTACACCGCTATCTGTATAAGGATGGAAATATCTACACCACCACATGTATCAACATGGAAATATCTACACCGCTGTCTTTATAAATGTGGAAATAGCTACACCGCTATTTATATAAACACGGAAATATCTACACAGCTGTCTGTATAAAGAAGGAAGTATCTACACTTCTATCTCTATAAACATTGAAATATCTACACCGCTATACCTATTAACATGGAAATAACTACACCGCTATCTCTATAAACATGGAAATATCTACACAGTCATCTCTTTAAACATGGAAATATCTACACCGCCATCTGTATAAACCTGGAAATATCTACACCGCCATCTCTATAAACATGGAAATATCTACACCGCCATCTGTATGAACATGGAAATACCTACACCGCCATCTGTGTAAAGATGGAAATATCTACACCGCCATCTGTATAAACACGGAAATATCTACACCGATATCTGTATAGGGATTTAAATATCTACACCACCATCAGTATGAACATGAAAATAACTACACTGCTATCTGTATAAACGTGGAAATGACTACACCGCTATCTCTATAAACATGGCAATATCTATACCGCTATCTGTATAAACAAGGAAATATCTACACCTCAATCTCTTTAAACATGGAAATATCTACACCACTATGCCTATTAACATGGAAATAACTACACCGCTATCTCTATAAATATGGAAATATCTACACCGCCATCTCTATAAACATGGAAATATCTACACCACCATCTGTATAAAGATGGAAATATCTACATTGCTATTTGTATAAGGATGGAAATACCTACACCACCTTATGTATGAACATGGAAATACCTACACCGCTGTCTGTATAAGGATGGAAATACCTACACCACCATTTGTATGAACATGGAAATATCTTCACTGCTCTCTGTATACACGTGGAAATGTCTACACCGCTATCTCTATAAACATGGAAATATCTACACCGCCATCTCTATAAACATGGAAATATCTACACCGCCATCTCTATAAACATGGAAATATCTACATCGCCATCTGTATAAACATGGAAATATCTACACCGCCATCTGTATAAACATGCAAATATCTACACCGCCATCTGTATAAAGTTGGAAATGTCTACACAGATATCTGTATAAACATGGAAATATCTACATGGCCATCTGTAAAAACATGGAAATATCAACACGGCCATCTCAATAAACAAGGAAATATCTACACCGACATCTCTATAAACATGGAAATATCTACACCGCTATCTGTATAAGGATGGAAATATCTACACCACCATCTGTATGAACATGGAAATATCTACACTGCTATCTGTATAAACTTGGAATTGTCTACACCTCTATCTCAATGAAGATGGAAATATCTACACCGCTGTCTGTATTAACAAGGAAATATTTACAACTCTATCTCTAAAAACATGGAAATATCTACACCGCTATGCCTATTAACATGGAAATAACAACTCCGCTTTCTCTATAAACATGGAAATATTTACAACGCCATCAGTATAAACATGGAAATATCTACACCGCCATCTGTATAAACATGGAAATATCTACACCGCCATCTCTATAAACATGGAAATATCTACACAGCCATCTGTATAAACATGGAAATATCTACACCGCCATCTCTATAAACATGAAAATATCTACACCGCCATCTGTATAAACATGGAAATATCTACACCGCCATCTCTATAAATATGGAAATATCTACACCGCCATCTGTATGAACATGGAAATATCTACAACGACATGTGTATAAAGTTGGAAATACCTCCACCGCCATCTGTATCAACATGGAACTATATACACCGCTATCTGTGTAAACATGGAAATATCTACACCACCAACTGTAGGAACATGGAAATATCTACACCGCTATCTCTATTAACAGGAAAATATCTACACCGCTATCTGAATAAACATGGAAATATCTACACAGCCATCTGTAGGAACATGTAAATATCTACACCGTTATCTGTATACACATGGAAATATCTACACCGCTATCTGTATAAACATGGAAATATCTACTGCGCTATCTGTGTAAACATGGAAATATCTACACCTCTATCTGTGTAAAGATGGAAATATGTACACTGCTATCTGTATAAAAGTGGAAATATCTACACAGCCATCTGTAGGAATATGTAAATATCTACACCGTTATCTGTATACACATGGAATTATCTACACCGCTATCTGTATGAACATGGAAATATCTACACCACCATCTGTATGAACATGGAAATGTCTAAACCGCCAACACCATAAACATGGAAATATCTACAGCGCCAACAGTAGGAACATGGAAATATCTACACCGCCATCTGTATAAACATGGAAATATCTACACCGCCATCTGTATAAACATGGAAATATCTACACCGCCATCTGTATAAACGTGGAAGTATCTACACCGCCATCTGTTTAAACATGCAAATATCTACACCGCCATCTGTATAAAGATGGAAATGTCTACACAGATATCTGTATAAACATGGAAATATCTACACGGCCATCTGTAAAAACATGGAAATATGTACACGGCCATCTCTATAAACAAGGAAATATCTACACCGACATCTCTATAAACATTGAAATATCTACACCGCTATCTGTATAAGGATGGAAATATCTACACCACCATCTGTATGAACATGGAAATATCTACACCGCTATCTGTATAAACTTGGAATTGTCTACACCGCTATCTCTATAAACATGGAAATGTCTACACCGCTGTCTGTATTAACAAGGAAATATCTACAACTCTATCTCTATAAACATGGAAATATCTACACCGCTATGCCTATTAACATGAAAATAACAACTCCGCTTTCTCTATAAACATGGAAATATCTACACCGCCATCTGTATATACATGGAAATATCTACACCGCCATCTGAATAAACATGGAAATATCTACACCGCCCTCTCTATAAACATGGTAATATCTACACAGCCATCTCTATAAACATGGAAATATCTACACCGCCATCTGTATAAACCTGGAAATATCTACACCGCCATCTCTATAAACAAGGAAATATCTACACTGCCATCTCTATAAACATGGAAATATCTACACCACCATATGTATTAACATGGTAATACCTACACTGCAATCGCTATAAACATGGAAATATCTAGACCGCCATCTGTATAAACATGGAAATATCTACACCGCTATCTGTAAAAGATTTAAATATCTACACCACCATCAGTATGAACACAGAAATAACTACACCGCTATCTGTATAAACGTGGAAATGTCTATACCGCTATCTCTATAAACATGGAAATATCTCCACCGCCATCTATATAAACATGGAAATATCTACACCGCCATCTGTATAAACATGGAAATATCTACACCGCCGTCTGTATAAAGATGGAAATATTTACAAAGCTAACTGTACAAACATGGAAATAGCTACACGGCCATCTGTATAAACACGGAAATATCCACACCGCCCTCTCTATAATCACGAAAATATCTACACCACCATCTGTATAAAAACGGAAATATCTACACCGCCATCTCTATACACACGGAAATATCTTCACCGACATCTCTATAAACATGAAAATATCTACACCGCCATCTGTATAAACATAGAAATATCTACACCGCCATCTGTATAAACATGGAAATATCTATACCGCCGTCTGTATAAAGATGGAAATGTCTACACAGCTATGTGTATAAACATGGAAATATCTACACCACCATCTGTATAAACATGGAAATATCTACACCGCCATCTCTATAAACATGGAAATATCTATACGGCCATCTGTATAAACATGGAAATATCTACACCGCCATCTGTATAAACATGGAAATATCTACACCGCTATCTGTATAAAGATTTAACTATCTACACCACAATCAGTATGAACACAGAAATATCTACACCGCTATCTGTATAAACGTGGAAATGTCAATACCGCTATCTGTATAAACATGGAAATATCTACACCGCCACCTGTATGAACATGGAAATATCTCCACCGCCATCTGTATAAAGATGGAAATATCTACACCGCAACTCTATAAACATGGAAATATCTACAACGCCATCTGTATTAACATGGAAATATCTACACCGCCATCTGCATAAAGATGGAAATATCTCCACCGCCATCTGTACAAACATGGAGATATCTCCACCGCCATCTCTATAAACATGGAGATATCTCCACCGCCGTCTGTATGAACATGGAAATATCTACACCGCCATCTGTATAAAGATGGAACTATCTACACCGCCATCTCTATAAGCATGGAAATATCCACACCACCATCTGTATAAAGATGGAAATACCTACACCACCATCTGTATGAACATGGAAATATCTACACCGCTATCTGTATAAACGTGGAAATGTCTACACCGCTATCTCTATAAACATGGAAATATCTACACCGCTATCTGTATAAACAAGGAAATATCTACACCTCTATTTCTATAAACATGGAAATATCTTCACCGGTATGCCTACTAACATGGAAATAACTACACCACCATCTCTATAAACATGGAAATATCTACACCGCCATCTCTATAAACATGGAAATATCTACACCGCCATCTGTATATACGTGGAACTATCTACACCGCCATCTGTATCAACATGGAACTATCTACACCGCCATCTGTATAAACATGGAAATATCTACACCGCCATCTCTATAATCATGGAAATATCTACACCGCGATCTGTATGAACATGGAAATATCTACAGCGCCATCTGTATGAAGATGGAAATATCTACACCGCCATCTGTATAAAAATGGAAATGTCTACTCCGCTATCTATATAAGGATGGAAATATCTACACCACCACATGTATCAACATGGAAATATCTACACCGCTGTCTTTATAAATGTGGAAATAGCTACACCGCTATTTATATAAACACGGAAATATCTACACAGCTGTCTGTATAAAGAAGGAAGTATCTACACTTCTATCTCTATAAACATTGAAATATCTACACCGCTATACCTATTAACATGGAAATAACTACACCGCTATCTCTATAAACATGGAAATATCTACACAGTCATCTCTTTAAACATGGAAATATCTACACCGCCATCTGTATAAACCTGGAAATATCTACACCGCCATCTCTATAAACATGGAAATATCTACACCGCCATCTGTATGAACATGGAAATACCTACACCGCCATCTGTGTAAAGATGGAAATATCTACACCGCCATCTGTATAAACACGGAAATATCTACACCGATATCTGTATAGGGATTTAAATATCTACACCACCATCAGTATGAACATGAAAATAACTACACTGCTATCTGTATAAACGTGGAAATGACTACACCGCTATCTCTATAAACATGGCAATATCTATACCGCTATCTGTATAAACAAGGAAATATCTACACCTCAATCTCTTTAAACATGGAAATATCTACACCACTATGCCTATTAACATGGAAATAACTACACCGCTATCTCTATAAATATGGAAATATCTACACCGCCATCTCTATAAACATGGAAATATCTACACCACCATCTGTATAAAGATGGAAATATCTACATTGCTATTTGTATAAGGATGGAAATACCTACACCACCTTATGTATGAACATGGAAATACCTACACCGCTGTCTGTATAAGGATGGAAATACCTACACCACCATTTGTATGAACATGGAAATATCTTCACTGCTCTCTGTATACACGTGGAAATGTCTACACCGCTATCTCTATAAACATGGAAATATCTACACCGCCATCTCTATAAACATGGAAATATCTACACCGCCATCTCTATAAACATGGAAATATCTACATCGCCATCTGTATAAACATGGAAATATCTACACCGCCATCTGTATAAACATGCAAATATCTACACCGCCATCTGTATAAAGTTGGAAATGTCTACACAGATATCTGTATAAACATGGAAATATCTACATGGCCATCTGTAAAAACATGGAAATATCAACACGGCCATATCAATAAACAAGGAAATATCTACACCGACATCTCTATAAACATGGAAATATCTACACCGCTATCTGTATAAGGATGGAAATATCTACACCACCATCTGTATGAACATGGAAATATCTACACTGCTATCTGTATAAACTTGGAATTGTCTACACCTCTATCTCAATGAAGATGGAAATATCTACACCGCTGTCTGTATTAACAAGGAAATATTTACAACTCTATCTCTAAAAACATGGAAATATCTACACCGCTATGCCTATTAACATGGAAATAACAACTCCGCTTTCTCTATAAACATGGAAATATTTACAACGCCATCAGTATAAACATGGAAATATCTACACCGCCATCTGTATAAACATGGAAATATCTACACCGCCATCTCTATAAACATGGAAATATCTACACAGCCATCTGTATAAACATGGAAATACCTACACCGTCATCTGCATACACATGGAAATATCTACACCGCCATCTCTATAAACATGGAAATATCTACACGGACATGTATATAAAAATGAAAATATCTACACCGCCATCTATATAAACACAGAAATATCTACACCGCCATCTGTATGAACATGGAAATATCTACACCGCCATCTGTATAAAGATTGATATATCTACACCGCCGTCTGTATAAATATGGAAATATCTACACCGCTGTCTGCATAAGGATGGAAATCTCTACACCAACATCTGTATGAACAAGGAAATATCTACACCGCTATCTCTATAAACATGGAAATATCTACACCGCTATCTGAATAAACATGGAAATATCTACACCGCTATCTCTATAAACATGGAAATATCTACACCGCTATGCCTATTAACATGAAAATAACTAAACCGATATCTCCATAAACATGGAAATATCTACAACACCATTTCTATAAACATGGAAAAATCTACAACGCCATCTGTATAAGCATGGAAATATCTACACCGCCATCTGTAAAAACATGGAAATATCTACACCGCCATCTGTATAAAGATGGAAATAATTACACAGCTATCTGTATAAACATGGAAATATCTACACGGCCATCTGTATAAACATGGAAATATCCACACCGCCATCTCTATAATCACGGAAATATCTACACCACCATCTGTATAAATGCGGAAATATCTACACCGCCATCTCTATAAACATGAAAATATCTACACCGCCACCTGTATAAACATAGAAATATCTACACCGCCATCTGTATAAACATGGAAATATCTATTCCGCCATCTGTATAAGGATGGAAATATCTACACAGCTATGTGTATAAACATGGAAATATCTACACCAGCATCAGTATAAACATGGAAATATCTACACCGCCATCTCTATTAACATGGAAATATCTATCCCGCCATCTGTATAAACATGGAAATATCTACACTGCCATCTGTATAAACATGGAAATATCTACACTGCCATCTCTATAAACATGGAAATATCTACACAGCCATCTGTATAAACATGGAAATATTTACAACGCCATCTGTATAAACATGGAAATATCTACACTGCCATCTCTATAAACATGGAAATATCTACACCACCATCTGTATTAACATGGTAATACCTACACTGAAATCGCTATAAACATGGAAATATCTACACCGCCATCTGTATAAACATGGAAATATCTACACCGCTATCTGTAAAAGATTTAAATATCTACACCACCATCAGAATGAACACAGAAATATCTACACCGCTATCTGTATAAACGTGGAAATGTCTATACCGCTATCTCTATAAACATGGAAATATCTCCACCGCCACCTGTATGAACGTGGAAATATCTACACTGCCATCTGTATAAAGATGGAAATATCTCCACCGCCATCTGTATAAAGATGGAAATATCTACACCGCCATCTATATAAACATGGAAATATCTACACTGCCATCTGTATGAACATGGAAATATCTACACCGCCATCTGTATAAAGTTGGAAATATCTACACCGCCATCTGTATAAACATGGAAATATCTACACCGCTATCTGTATAAGGATGGAAATATCTACAACACCATCTGTATGAACATGGAAATATATTCACCGCTATCTGTATAAACGTGCAAATGTCTACACCGCTATCTCTATAAACATGGAAATATCTACACCGCTACCTGTATAAACAAGGAAATATCTACGCCTCTATCTCTATAAACATGGAAATAACTACACTGCTAAGCCTATTAACATGGAAATAACAACACTGCTATCTCTATGAAGATGGAAATATCTACACCGCCATCTCTATAAACATGGAAATATCTACACCGCCATCTCTATAAACATGGAAATATCTACAGTGCCATCTGTATAAACGTGGAAATATCTACACCGCCATATCTATAAACATGGAAATATCTACACCGCCATCTCTATAAACATGGAAATATCTACACCGCCATCTGTACGAACATGGAAATATCTACACCGCCATGTGTGTATACATGGAAATATCTCCACCGCCATCTGTATGAACATGGAACTATCTACACCGCCATCTGTATAAACATGGAAATATCTACACCGCCATCTCTAGAAACATGGAAATATCTACACCGTGATCTGTATGAACATGGAAATATCTACAGCGCCATCAGTATGAAGATGGAAATATCTACACCGCCATCTGTATAAAATGGAAATATCTACTCCGCTATCTGCATAAGGATGGAAATATCTACACCACCACATGTATCAACATGGAAATATCTACACCGCTATCTGTATAAACGTGGAAATGGCTACACCGCAATGTATATAAACATGGAAATACCTACACAGCTATCTGCATAAACAAGGAAATATCTACAGCTCTATCTCTATAAACATTTAAATATCTACACCGCTATGCCTATTAACATGGAAATAACTACACCGCTATCTCTATAAACATGGAAATATCTACACCGCCATCTCTATAAACATGGATATATCTACATCGCCATCTGTATAAACATGGAAATGTCTACACTGCCAACTGTATAAACATGGAAATATCTACACTGCCATCTCTATAAAGATGGAAATATCTACACAGCTATCTGTATAAACACGGAAATATCTACACCGCCATCTGTATAAACATGGAAATATCTACACCGCCATCTGTATAAACATGGAAATATCTACACCGCCATCTGTATAAACATGGAAATATCTGCACCGCCATCTCTATAAACATGGAACTATCTACACCGCTGTCTGTACGAACATGGAAATATCTACACCGCCATCTCTATAAACATGGAAATATCTACACCGCCATCTGTATAAACATGGAAATATCTACACTGCCATCTGTATAAACATGGAAATATCTACACGGCCATCTGTATAAAGATGGAAATATCTACACCACTTTCTGTATGAACATGGAAATATCTTCACTGCTATCTGTATAAACATGGAAGCATCTACAGCGTTATCTGCATAAAAGTGGAAATACCTCCACCGCTATCTGCATATACTTGGAAATATCTGCACCACTCTCTGTGTAAACATGGAAATATCTACACAGCCATCAGTAGGAACATGTAAATATCTACACCGTTATCTGAATACACACGGAAATATGTACACCGCTATCCGTAAAAACGTGGAAATATGTACACCGCTATCTGTGTAAACATGGAAATATCTACACCGCTATCTCTTAAAACTTGGATATATCTACGCCGTTATGTGTATAAACATGGAAATAACCTCACCGCCATCTCTATGAACATGAAAATATCTACACTGCCAACTATATAAACATGGAAATATCTACACCGCCATCTGTATGAACGTGGAAATATCTGCACCGCCAACTCTATAAACATGGAAATATCTACACCGCTATCTGTATAAACATGGAAATATCTACGCTGCTATCTGTGTAAACATGGAAATATCTACACCGCTATCTGTGTAAACATGGAAATACCTACACCGCTATCTCTATGAACATGGAAATATCTACACCTCTATCTGTGTAAACATGGAAATATCTACACCGCTATCTGTATGAACATGGAAATATCTACACCGCCATCTGTATGAACATGGAAATATCTACACCGCTATCTATATGAACATGGTAATATCTACACCGATATATCTATAAACATGGAGATATCTACACCGCTAACTGTATAAGGATGGAAATATCCACACCGCTATCTGAGTAAACATGGAAATATCTAAAACGCAATCTGTGTAAACATGGAAATATCTACACCACTATCTCTATAAACATGGAAATATCTACAAAGCCATCTGTATAAACATGGAAATATCTACACCGCCATCTCTATAAACATGGAAATATCTACACCGCCATCTGTATAAACATGGAAATATCTACACCGCCATCTCTATAAATATGGAAATATCTACACCGCCATCTGTATGAACATGGAAATATCTACACCGACATGTGTATAAAGTTGGAAATATCTCCACCGCCATCTGTATCAACATGGAACTATATACACCGCTATCTGTGTAAACATGGAAATATCTACACCACCAACTGTAGGAACATGGAAATATCTACACCGCTATCTCTATTAACAGGAAAATATCTACACCGCTATCTGAATAAACATGGAAATATCTACACAGCCATCTGTAGGAACATGTAAATATCTACACCGTTATCTGTATACACATGGAAATATCTACACCGCTATCTGTATAAACATGGAAATATCTACTGCGCTATCTGTGTAAACATGGAAATATCTACACCTCTATCTGTGTAAAGATGGAAATATGTACACTGCTATCTGTATAAAAGTGGAAATATCTACACAGCCATCTGTAGGAATATGTAAATATCTACAGCGTTATCTGCATACACATGGAATTATCTACACCGCTATCTGTATGAACATGGAAATATCTACACCACCATCTGTATGAACATGGAAATGTCTAAACCGCCAACACCATAAACATGGAAATATCTACAGCGCCAACAGTAGGAACATGGAAATATCTACACCGCCATCTGTATAAACATGGAAATATCTACACCGCCATCTCTATAAACATGGAAATATCTACACCGCCATCTGTATAAACGTGGAAATATCTACACCGCCATCTGTTTAAACATGCAAATATCTACACCGCCATCTGTATAAAGATGGAAATGTCTACACAGATATCTGTATAAACATGGAAATATCTACACGGCCATCTGTAAAAACATGGAAATATGTACACGGCCATCTCTATAAACAAGGAAATATCTACACCGACATCTCTATAAACATGGAAATATCTACACTGCTATCTGTATAAGGATGGAAATATCTACACCACCATGTGTATGAACATGGAAATATCTACACCGCTATCTGTATAAACTTGGAATTGTCTACACCGCTATCTCTATAAACATGGAAATGTCTACACCGCTGTCTGTATTAACAAGGAAATATCTACAACTCTATCTCTATAAACATGGAAATATCTACACCGCTATGCCTATTAACATGAAAATAACAACTCCGCTTTCTCTATAAACATGGAAATATCTACACCGCCATCTGTATAAACATGGTAATATCTACACAGCCATCTCTATAAACATGGAAATATCTACACCGCCATCTGTATAAACCTGGAAATATCTACACCGCCATCTCTATAAACAGGGAAATATCTACACTGCCATCTCTATAAACATGGAAATATCTACACCACCATCTGTATTAACATGGTAATACCTACACTGCAATCGCTATAAACATGGAAATATCTACACCGCCATCTGTATAAACATGGAAATATCTACACCGCTATCTGTAAAAGATTTAAATATCTACACCACCATCAGTATGAACACAGAAATATCTACACTGCTATCTGTATAAACGTGGAAATGTCTATACCGCTATCTCTATAAACATGGAAATATCTCCACCGCCACCTGTATGAACGTGGAAATATCTACACTGCCATCTGTATAAAGATGGAAATATCTCCACCGCCATCTGTGTAAAGATGGAAATATCTACACCGCCATCTATATAAACATGGAAATATCTACACTGCCATCTGTATGAACATGGAAATATCTACACCGCCATCTGTATAAAGTTGGAAATATCTACACCGCCATCTGGATAAACATGGAAATATCTACACCGCCATCTGTATAAACATGGAAATATCTACACCGCCATCTGAATAAACATGGAAATATCTACACCGCCCTCTCTATAAACATGGTAATATCTACACAGCCATCTCTATAAACATGGAAATATCTACACCGCCATCTGTATAAACCTGGAAATATCTACACCGCCATCTCTATAAACAAGGAAATATCTACACTGCCATCTCTATAAACATGGAAATATCTACACCACCATCTGTATTAACATGGTAATACCTACTCTGCAATCGCTATAAACATGGAAATATCTACACCGCCATCTGTATAAACATGGAAATATCTACACCGCTATCTGTAAAAGATTTAAATATCTACACCACCATCAGTATGAACACAGAAATATCTACACCGCTATCTGTATAAACGTGGAAATGTCTATACCGCTATCTCTATAAACATGGAAATATCTCCACCGCCACCTGTATGAATGTGGAAATATCTACACTGCCATCTGTATAAAGATGGAAATATCTCCACCACCATCTGTATAAAGATGGAAATATCTACACCGCCATCTATATAAACATGGAAATATCTACACTGCCATCTGTATGAACATGGAAATATCTACACCGCCATCTGTATAAAGTTGGAAATATCTACACCGCCATCTGTATAAACATGGAAATATCTACACCGCTATCTGTATAAGGATGGAAATATCTACAACACCATCTGTATGAACATGGAAATATATTCACCGCTATCTGTATAAACGTGCAAATGTCTACACCGCTATCTCTATAAACATGGAAATATCTACACCGCTATCTGTATAAACAAGGAAATATCTACGCCTCTATCTCTATAAACATGGAAATATCTACACTGCTAAGCCTAATAACGTGGAAATAACAACACTGCTATCTCTATAAAGATGGAAATATCTACACCACCATCTCTATAAACATGGAAATATCTACAACGCCATCTCTATAAACATGGAAATATCTACACCACCATCTCTATAAACCTGGAAATATCTACACAGCCATCTGTATAAACATGGAAATATCTACACCGCCATCTCTATAAACATGGAAATATCTACACCGCCATCTGTATGAACATGGAAATATCTACACCGCCATGTGTATATACATGGAAATATCTCCACCGCCATCTGTATCAACATGGATCTACACCGCCATCTGTATAAACATGGAAATATCTACACCGCCATCTCTAGAAACATGCACATATCTACACCGTGATCTGTATGAACATGGAAATATCTACAGCGCCATCAGTATGAAGATGGAAATATCTACACCGCCATCTGTATAAAATGGAAATATCTACTCCGCTATCTGCATAAGGATGGAAATATCTACACCACCACATGTATCAACATGGAAATATCTACACCGCTATCTGTATAAACGTGGAAATGGCTACACCGCAATGTATATAAACATGGAGATACCTACACAGCTATCTGCATAAACAAGGAAATATCTACAGCTCTATCTCTATATACATTTAAATATCTACACCGCTATGCCTATTAACATGGAAATAACAACACCACTATCTCTATAAACATGGAAATACCTACACCGCCATCTCTATAAACATGGAAATATCTACATCGCCATCTGTATAAACATGGAAATGTCTACACTGCCAACTGTATAAACATGGAAATATCTACACTGCCATCTCTATAAAGATGGAAATATCTACACAGCTATCTGTATAAACACGGAAATATCTACACCGCCATCTGTATAAACATGGAAATATCTACACCGCCATCTGTATAAACATGGAAATATCTACACCACCATCTGTATATACATGGAAATATCTGCACCGCCATCTCTATAAACATGGAACTATCTACACCGCTGTCTGTATGAACATGGAAATATCTACACCGCCATCTCTATAAACATGGAAATATCTACACCGCCATCTGTATAAACATGGAAATATCTACACTGCCATCTGTATAAACACGGAAATATCTACACGGCCATCTGTATAAAGATGGAAATATCTACACCACTTTCTATATGAACATGGAAATATCTTCACTGCTATCTGTATAAACATGGAAGTATCTACAGCGCTATCTGCATAAAAGTGGAAATACCTCCACCGCTATCTGCATATACTTGGAAATATCTGCACCACTATCTGTGTAAACATGGAAATATCTACACAGCCATCAGTAGGAACATGTAAATATCTACACCGTTATCTGAATACACACGGAAATATGTACACCGCTATCCGTAAAAACGTGGAAATATGTACACCGCTATCTGTGTAAACATGGAAATATCTACACCGCTATCTCTTAAATCTTGGATATATCTACGCCGTTATGTGTATAAACATGGAAATAACCTCATCGCCATCTCTATGAACATGGAAATATCTACACTGCCAACTATATAAACATGGAAATATCTACACCGCCATCTGTATGAACGTGGAAATATCTGCACCGCCAACTCTATAAACATGGAAATATCTACACCGCTATCTGTATAAACATGGAAATATCTACGCTGCTATCTGTGTAAACATGGAAATATCTACACCGCTATCTGTGTAAACATGGAAATACCTACACCGCTATCTCTATGAACATGGAAATATCTACACCTCTATCTGTGTAAACATGGAAATATCTGCACCGCTATCTGTATGAACATGGAAATATCTACACCGCCATCTGTATGAACATGGAAATATCTACACCGCTATCTGTATGAACATGGAAATATCTACACCGATATCTCTATAAACATGGAGATATCTACACCGCTAACTGTATAAGGATGGAAATATCCACACCGCTATCTGTGTAAACATGGAAATATCTAAAACGCAATCTGTGTAAACATGGAAATATCTACACCACTATCTCTATAAACATGGAAATATCTACAAAGCCATCTGTATAAACATGGAAATATCAACACCGCTATCTGTATAAACATGGAAATATCTACACCAATATCTCTGTAAACATGGAAATATCTACACCGCTATCTGTACAAACATGGAAATATCTACACCGCCATCTCTATAAACATGGAAATATCTACAACACCATCTCTATAAACATGGAAATATCTACACCGCCATCTCTATAAACATGGAAATATCTACACCGCCATCTGTATAAACATGGAAATATCTACACCGCCATCTCTATAAATATGGAAATATCTACACCGCCATCTGTATGAACATGGAAATATCTACACCGACATGTGTATAAAGTTGGAAATATCTCCACCGCCATCTGTATCAACATGGAACTATCTACACCGCTATCTGTGTAAACATGGAAATATCTACACCACCAACTGTAGGAACATGGAAATATCTACACGGCTATCTCTATTAACAGGAAAATATCTACACCGCTATCTGAATAAACATGCAAATATCTACACTGCCATCTGTAGGAACATGTAAATATCTACACCGTTATCTGTATACACATGGAAATATCTACACCGCTATCTGTATAAACATGGAAATATCTACTGCGCTATCTGTGTAAACATGGAAATATCTACACCTCTATCTGTGCAAAGATGGAAATATGTACACTGCTATCTGTATAAAAGTGGAAATATCTACACAGCCATCTGTAGGAATATGTAAATATCTACACCGTTATCTGTATACACATGGAGTTATCTACACCGCTATCTGTATGAACTTGGAAATATCTACACCACCATCTGTATGAACATGGAAATGTCTAAACCGCCAACACCATAAACATGGAAATATCTACAGCGCCAACAGTAGGAACATGGAAATATCTACACCGCCATCTGTATAAACATGGAAATATCTACACCGCCATCTCTATAAACATGGAAATATCTACACCGCCATCTGTATAAACGTGGAAATATCTACACCGCCATCTGTTTAAACATGCAAATATCTACACCGCCATCTGTATAAAGATGGAAATGTCTACACAGATATCTGTATAAACATGGAAATATCTACACGGCCATCTGTAAAAACATGGAAATATCTACACGGCCATCTCTATAAACAAGGAAATATCTACACCGACATCTCTATAAACATGGAAATATCTACACCGCTATCTGTATAAGGATGGAAATATCTACACCACCATCTGATTGAACATGGAAATATCTACACCGCTATCTGTATAATCTTGGAATTGTCTACACCGCTATCTCTATAAAGATGGAAATGTCTACACCGCTGTCTGTATTAACAAGGAAATATCTACAACTCTATCTCTATAAACATGGAAATATCTACACCGCTATGCCTATTAACATGAAAATAACAACTCCGCTTTCTCTATAAACATGGAAATATCTACACCGCCATCTGTATAAACATGGAAGTATCTACACCGGCACCTGTATGAACATGGAAATATCTACACCGCTATCTGTTTGAAGATGGAAATATCTACACCGCTATCTGCATGAAAATGGAAATATCTACACAGCTATCTGCATATACATGGAAATATCTACACCGCTATCTGTATGAACATGGAAATTTCTACACCGCTACCTGTATGAACATGGAAATATCTTCACCGCCATCTGTATGAACATGGATATATCTACACAGCCATCTGGATGAACATGGAAATATCTACACCACTATCTGTATGAACATGGAAATATCTACACCGCTATCTGTATGAACATGGAAATATCTACACAGCCATCTGGATGAACACGGAAATATCTACACCGCTATCTGTATGAACATGGAAATACATACACCGCTATCTGTATGAACATGGAAATATCTACACTGCTATCTGTATGAACAAGGAAATATCTTCACCGCCATCTGTATGAACATGGATATATCTACACAGCCATCTGGATGAACATGGAAATATCTGCACCGCTATCTGTATGAACATGGAAATATCTACAACGCTATCTGTATGAACATGGATATATCTACACAGGCATCTGGATGAACATGGAAATATCTACACCACTATCTGTGTAAACATGCATACAACTTCACCGCTATCTGTATAAACATGGAAATATCTACACCGCTATCTTTATGAACATGGAAATACCTACACCGATAACTCTTTGAACAGGGAAATATATACACCGCTATCTGCATGAAAATGGAAATACCTACACAGCTATCTGCATATACATGTAAATATCTACACAGCTATCTCTTTACACATGGAAATAACTACACCGCTATCTGTATGAACATGGAAATGTCTACACCGACATCTGTATGAACATATAAATATCTACACCGCCATCTGTATTAAGAAGGAGATATCTGCACCGCTATCTGTATAAACATGGAAATATCTACACCACTATCTGTATAAACACGGAAATATCTAAACCGCTATGTGTACCAACATGGAATTATCTACACCGCTATCTGTATAAACATGGAAATATCTACACCGCTATCTCTAAAAACATGGAAAGATCTACACCATTATGTGTATAAAGATGTAAATATCTACACCGCCATCTGTATGAACGTGGAAATGTCTAAACCGCCATCTCTATAAACATGTAAATATCTACACCGCCCTCTGTAGGAACATGGAAATATCTACAACGCTATCTGTTTAAACATTGAAATATCTACAACGCTATCTGCCTAAAAGTGGAAATATCTACACCGCTATCTGCATAAACTTGGAAATATCTACACCGCTATCTGTGTAAACATGGAAATATCTAAACCACCAACTGTATAAACATGGAAATATCAGCACCGCTATCGGTATGAACATGGAAATATCTACACCGCCATCTGTAAGAACATGGAAATATCTTCACCGCCATCTGTATGAACATAGATATATCTACACAACCATCTGTATGATCATGGAAATATCTACTCCGCTATCTGTATGAACATGGAAATACCTACACCGCTATCTGTATGAACATGGAAGTATCTTCACCGCCATATGCATGAACATGGATATGTCTACACAGCCATCTGGATGAACATGGAAATATCTACACCGCTATCTGTATGAACATGGAAGTATCTACACTGCTATCTGTGTAAACATGCATACATCTTCACCGCTATCTGTATAAACATGTAAATATCTACACCGCTATCTGTATGAACATGGAAATATATACACCGCTATCTGTTTGAGCATGGAAATATCTACACCGCCATCTGTATGAACATGGAAATATCTGCACAGCCATCTGTATGAACATATAAATATCTACACGGCCATCTGTATTAAGAAGGAGATATCCTCACTGCTATCTGTATAAACATGGAAATATCTACACCGCTATCTGTATGAACATGGAAATATCTACACCGCTATCTGTATAAACATGGAAATATGCACACCGCTACTGTATAAACATGGAAGTATCAGCACCGCTATCGGTATGAACATGGCAATACCTACACGGTTATCCGTATGAACATGGAAATATCTACACCGCTATCTGTATGAACATGGAAATATCTTCACCGCCATCTGTATGAACATGGATATATCTAAACCGCCATCTGTATGAACATGGAAATATCTACACCGATATCTGTATGAACATGGAAATATCTACACCGCTATCTGTATGAACCTGGAAATATCTACACAGCCATCTGGATGAACACGGAAATATCTACACCGCTATCTGTATGAACATGGAAATACATACACCGCTATCTGTATGAACATGGAAATATCTACACTGCTATCTGTATGAACATGGAAATATCTTCACCGCCATCAGAATGAATATAGATATATCTACACAGCCATCTGGATGAACATGTAAATATCTGCTCCGCTATCTGTATGAACATGGAAATATCTACAATGCTATCTGTATGAACATGGATATATCTAAACAGCCATCTGGATGAACATGGAAATATCTACACCACTATCTGTGTAAACATGCATACATCTTCACCGCTATCTGTATAAACATGGAAATATCTACACCGGTATCTTTATGAACATGGAAATATCTACACCGCTAACTGTTTGAACTGGGAAATATATACACCGCTATCTGCAAGAAAATGGAGATATCTACACAGCTATCTGCATATACATGGAAATATCTACACAGCTATCTCTTTACACATGGAAATAACTACACCGCTATCTGTATGAACATGGAAATATCTACACCGCCATCGGTATGAACATGGAAATATCTGCACCGCCATCTGTATGAACATATAAATATCTACACCGCCATGTGTATTAAGAAGGAGATATCCTCACTGCTATCTGTACAAACATGGAAATATCTACACCTCTATCTGTTTGAACATGGAAATATCTACACAGCTATCTGCATATACATGGAAATATCTACACAGCTATCTCTTTACACATGGAAATAACTACACCGCTATCTGTATGAACATGGAAATATCTTCACCGCCATCTGTATGAACATGGATATAACTACACAGCCATCTGGATGAACATGGAAATATCTACAACGCTATGTGTATGAACATGGAAATATATACACCGCTATCTGGATGAACATGGAAATATCTACACCGCTATCTGTATGAACATGGAAATATATACACCGCTATCTGTATGAACATGGAAATATCTACACAGCCATCTGGAAGAACATGGAAATTTCTATACCGCTATCTGTATGAACATGGAAATACATACACTGCTATCTGAATGAACATGGAAATATCTACACGGCTATCTGTATGAACATGGAAATATCTACACCGCTATCTGTATGAACAAAGAAATATCTTCACCGCCATCTGTATGAACATGGATATATCTACACAGCCATCTGGATGAACATGGAAATATCTGCACCGCTATCAGTATGAACATGGAAATATCTACACCGCTATCTGTATGAACATGGATATATCTACACAGCCATCTGGATGAACATGGAAATATCTACACCGCTATTCATGTAAACATGCATACATCTTCACCGCTATCTGTATAAACATGGAAATATCTACACCGCTATCTTTATGAACATGGAAATATCTACACCGCTAACTGTTTGAACAGAGAAATATATACACCGCTATCTGCATGAAAATGGAAATATCTACCCAGCTATGTGCATATACATGGAAATGTCTACACAGCTATCTCTTTACACATGGAAATAACTACACCGCTATCTGTATGAACATGGAAATAACTACACCGCCATCTGTATGAACATGGAAATATCTGCACCGCCATCTGTATTAAGATGGAGATATCTACACCGCTATCTGTACAAACATGGAAATATCTAAACCGCTATGTGTATAAGCATGGAAATATCTACACCGCTATCTGTATAAACATGGAAATATCTACACCGCTACCTGTATAAACATGGAAATATCTAAACCGCTATGTGTATAAGCATGGAAATATCTACACCGCTATCTGTATAAACATGGAAATATCTACACCGCTACCTGTATAAACATGGAAATATCAGCACCGCTATCGGTATGAACATGGAACTATCTACACCACCATCTGTAAGAACATGGAAATATCTTCACCGCCATCTGTATGAACATGGATATATCTACACAGAAATCTGTATGAAGATGGAAATATCTACTCCGCTATCTGTATGATCATGGAAATATCTACACCGCTATCTGTATGAACATGGAAATATCTTCACCGCCATCTGTATGAACATGGATATGTCTCCACAGCCATTTGGATGAACATGGAAATATCTACACCGCTATCTGTATGAACATGGATATATCTACACAGCCATCTGGATGAACATGGAAATATCTACACTGCAATCTGTATGAACATGGAAATATCTACACCGCTATCTGTATGAACATGGAAATATCTACACAGCCATCTGGATGAACATGGAAATATCTACACCGCTATCTGCATGAACATGGAAATACATACACCGCTATCTGTATGAACATGGAAATATCTACACCGCTATCTGAATGAACATGGAAATATCTACACCGCTATCTGTATGTACATGGAAATATCTTCCCCGCCATCTGTATGAACATGGATATATCTACACAGCCATCTGGATGAACATGGAAATATCTGCACCGCTATCTGTATGAACATGGAAATATCTACAACGCTATCTGTATGAACATGGATATATCTACACAGCCATCTGGATGAACATGGAAATATCTACACCGCTATCTGTGTAAAGATGCATACATCTTCACCGCTATCTGTATAAACATGGAAATGTCTACCCCGCTATCTTTATGAACATGGAAATATCTACACTGCTAACTGTTTGAACAGGGAAATATATACACCGCTATCTGCATGAAAATGGAAATATCTAAACAGCTATCTGCATATGCACGGAAATATGTACACAGCTATCTCTTTACACATGGAAATAACTACACCGCTATGTGTATGAACATGGAAATATCTACACCGATATCTGTATGAACATGGAAATATCTACACCGCTATCTGTATGAACATGGAAATATCTACACTGCTATCTGTATGAACGTGGAAATATCTTCTCCGCAATCTGTATGAACATAGATATATCTACACAGCCACCTGGATGAACATGGAAATATCTACACCGTTATCTGTATGAACATGGAAATATCTACACCGCTATCTGTATGAACATGGAAATATCTTCACCGCCATCTGTATGAACATGGATATATCTACACAGCCACCTGGATGAACATGGAAATATCTACACCGTTATCTGTATGAACATGGAAATATCTACACCGCTATCTGTATGAACATGGAAATATCAGCACCGCTATCTGTATGAACAATGAAATAGCTACACAGCCATCTGGATAAACATGGAAATATCTACACCGCAATCTGTATGAACATGGAAATAGCTACACCGCTATCTGTATGAACATGGAAATATCTTCACCGCCATCTGTTTGAACATGGATATATCTACACAGCCATCTGGATGAACATGGAAATACCTACACCGCTATCTCTATGAACATGGAAATAGCTTCACTGCTATCTGTATGAACATGGAAATATCTACACAGCTATCTGTATGAACATGGAAATATCTACATCGCTATCTGTATAAACATGGAAATATCTACACCGCTACCTGTATAAACATGGAAATATCAGCACCGCTATCTGAATGAATATGGAAATATCTACAGAGTAATCTGCATGAACTTGGAAATATCTACACCAATATCCGTATGAACATGGAAATATCTTCACCGCCATGTGTATGAACATAGATATATCTACACAGCCATCTGGATGAACAAGGAAATATCAGCACCGCTGTCTGTATGAACATGGAAATATCTACAACGCTATCTGTTTGAACATGGAAATATCTACACCGCTATCTGTATGAACTTTTAAATATCTTCACCGCCATTTGTATGAACATGGATATATCTACACAGCCATCTGGATGAACATGGAAATATCTACAGTGCTATCTGTATGAACATGGAAATATCTAAACAGCTATCTGTGTAAACATGCATACATCTTCACCGCTATCTGTATAAACATGGAAATATCTACAATGCTATCTGTATGAACATGGAAATATCTACACCACTATCTGTTTGAACATGGAAATATCTACACAGCTATCTGCATGAAAATGGAAATATGTACACATCTATCTGCATATACATGGAAATATCTATACAGCTATCTCTTTCCACATGAAAATAACTACACCGCTATCTCTATAAACATGGAAATATCTACACCGCTATCTGTATGAACATGCAAATATCTGCACCGCCATCTGTATGAATATATAAATATCTACACCGCCATCTGTATTAAGATGGAGATATCTACACCGCTATCTGTATAAACATGGAAATATCTACACCGCTATCTGTATGAACATGGAAATATCTACACCGCTATCAGTATAAACATCAAAATATCTACACTGCTACCTGTATAAACATGGAAATATCAGCACCGCAATCTGTATGAACATGGAAATATCTACACCGCTATCTGTATGAATATGGAAATATCTACACCACTATCTGTATGAACATGGAAATAGCTACACAGCCATCTGGAAAAACATGGAAATATCTACACCACTATCTGTATGAACATGGAAATACATACACCGCTATCTGTATGAACATGGAAATATCTACACCGCTATCTGTATGAACATGGAAATATCTACACTTCTATCTGTATGAACATGGAAATATCTTCACCGCCATCTGTATGAACATGGATATATCTACACAGCCATGTGGATGAACATGGAAATATCTGCACCGCTATCTGTATGAACATGGAAATATCTACACCGCTATCTGTATGAACATGGATACATCTACACAGCCATCTGGATAAACATGGAAATATCTACACTGCTATCTGTGCAAACATGCATACATCTTCACCGCTACCTGTATAAACATGGAAATATCAGCACCGCTATCAGTATGAATATGGAAGTATCTACACCGCCGTCTGTATGAACATGGAAATATCTTCACCGCCATCTGTATGAACATGGAAATATCTGCACCGCCATCTGTATGAACATATAAATATCTACACCGCCATCTGTATTAAAATGGAGATATCTACACCGCTATCTGTATAAACATGGAAATATCTACACCGCTATATGTATAAGCATGGAAATATCTACACCGCTACCTGTATAAACATGGAAATATCTACACCGCTACCCGTATAAACATGGAAATATCAGCACCGCTATCGGTATGAACATGGAAATATCTACACCGCCATCTGTATGAACATGGAATTATCTACACAGCCATCTGGATGAACATGGAAATACCTACACCGCTATCTGTATGAACATGGAAATATCTACACCGCTATCTGTATGAACATGGAAATACCTACACAGCCATCTGGATGAACATGGAAATATCTACACCGCTCTCTGTATGAACATGAAAATTCATACACCGGTATCTGTATGAACATGGAAATATCTACACCGCTATCTGTATGAACATGGAAATATCTGCACCGCTATATGTATGAACATGGAAATATCTACACCGCTATCTGTGTAAACATGCATACATCTTCACCTCTATCTGTGTAAACATCATGGAAATATCTACACCGCTATCTTTATGAACGTGGAAATATCTACACCGCTAACTGTTTGAAGAGGGAAATATATACACCGCTATCTGCATGAAAATGGAAATATCTACACCGCTATCTGTATGAACATGGAAATACATACACCGCTATCTGTATGAACATGGAAATATCTACACTGCTATCTGTATGAACATTGAAATATCTACACCGTTATCTGTATGAACATGGAAATATCTTCACCGCCATCTGTATGAACATGGATATATCTACACAGCCATCTGGATGAACATGGAAATATCTGCACCGCTATGTGTATGAACATGGAAAGGTCTACACCGCTACCTGTATAAACATGGAAATATCAGCACCGCTATCAGTATGAACATGGAAATATCTTCACCGCCATCTGTTTGAACATGGAAATATCTGCACCGCCATCTGTATGAACTTATAAATATCTACAACGCCATCTGTATTAAGATGGAGATATCTACACCGCTATCTGTATAAACATGAAAATATCTACACCGCTATGTGTATAAACATGCAAATATCTACACCGCTACCTGTATAAACACGGAAATATCTACACCGCTACCTTTATAAACATGGAAATATCAGCACCGCTATCGGTATGAACATGGAAATATCTACACCGCCATCTGTATGAACATGGAAATATCTACACAGCCATCTGGATGAACATGGAAATATCTACACCTCTATCTGTATCAACATGGAAATATCTACACAGCCATCTGGATGAACATGGAAATATCTACACCGCTATCTGTATGAACATGGAAATACATACACCGGTATCTGTATAAACATGGAAATATCTACACCGCTATCTGTATGAACATGGAAATATCTACACCGCTATCTGTATGAACATGGAAATATCTTCACCGCCCTCTGTATGAACATGGATATATCTACACAGCCATCTGGATGAACATGGAAATATATACACCGCTATCTGTGTAAACATGCATACATCTTCACCGCTATATGTATAAACATGGAAATATCTACACCGCTATCTTTATGAACTTGGAAATATCTAAAACGCTAAGTGTTTGAACAGGGAAATATATACACCACTATCTGCATGAAAATGGAAATATCTACACCGCTATCTGTATGAACATGGAAATACATACACCGCTATCTGTATGAACATGGAAATATCTACACCGCTATCTGAATGAACATGGAAATATCTTCACCGCCATCTGTATGAACATGGATATATCTACACAGCCATCTGGATGAACATGGAAATATCCGCACCGCTATCTGTATGAGCATGGAAAGATCTACACCGCTATCTGAATGAACATGGTTATATCTACAAAGCCATCTGGATGAACATGGAAATATCTACACCGCTATCTGTGTAAACATGCATACATCTTCACCGCTATCAGTAAAAACATGGAAATATCTACACCGCTATCTTTATGAACATGGAAATATCTACACTGCTAACTGTTTGAATAGGGAAATATATACACCGCTATATGCATGAAAATGGAAATATCTACACAGCTATCTGTATATACATGGAAATATCTACACAGCTATCTCTTTTCACATGGAAATAACTACAGCGCTATCTGTATGAACATGGAAATATCTACACCGCCATCAGTATGAACATGGAAATATCTGCACTGCCATCTGTATGAACATATAAATATCTACACCGCCATCTGTATTAAGATGGAGATGTCTACTCTGCTATCTGCATAAACATGGAAATACCTACACCGCTATCTGTATAAACATGGAAATATCTACACCGCTATGTGTATAAACATGGAAATATCTACAACGCTATCTCTATAAACATGGAAATATCTACACAGCTACCTGTATAAACATGGAAATTTCAGCACCGCTATCGGTATGAACATGGAAATATCTACACCGCCATCTGTATGAACATGGAAATATCTTCACCGCCATCTGTATGAACATGGATATATCTACACAGCCATCTGTATGAACATGGAAATATCTACACCGCTATCTGTATGAACATGGAAATATCTACACCGCTATCTGTATGAACATGGAAATATCTTCACCGCCATCTGTATGAACATGGATATGTCTAGACAGCCATCTGGATGAACATGGAAATATCTACACAGCTATCTGTATGAACATGGAAATATCTACACCACTATCTGTGTAAACATGCATACATCTTCACCGCTATCTGTATAAACATGGAAATATCTACACCGCTATCTGTAAGAACATGGAAGTATCTACACCGCTATCTGTTTGAACATGGAAATATGTACACCGCTATCTGCATGAAAATGGAAATATCTACACAGCTATCTGCATATACATGGAAATATCTACACAGGTATCTCTTTACTCATGGAAATAACTACACCGCTATCTCTATAAACATGGAAATATCTACACCGCCATCTGTATGAACATGGAAATATCTTCACCGCCATCTGGATGAACATGGAAATGTCTACTCCGCTATCTGCATGAACATGGAAATACATACACCGCTATCTGTATGAACATGGAAATATCTACACCGCTATCTGTATGAACATGGAAATATCTACACCGCTATCTGTATGAACATGGAAATATCTTCAACGCAATCTGTATGAACATGGATATATCTACACAGCCATCTGGATGAACATGGATATATCTGCACCGCTATCTGTATGAACATGGGAATATCTACACCGCTATCTGTATGAACATGGATATATCTACACAGACATCTAGATGAACATGGAAATATCTACACCGCTATCTGTGCAAACATGCATACATCTTCACCGCTTTCTGTATAAACATTTAAATATCAACACCGCTTTATGTATGAACATGGAAATATCTACACCACTATCTGTGTAAACATGCATACATCTTCACCGCTATCTGTATAAACATGGAAATATCTATACCGCTATCTGTTTGAACATGGAAATATCTACACCGCTATCTGCATGAAAATGGAAATATCTACACAGCTATCTGCACATACATGGAAATATCTACAAAGCTATCTCTTTACACATGGAAATAACTACACCTCTATCTCCATAAACATGGAAATACCTACACCGCCATCTGTATGAACATGGAAATATCTGCACCGCCATCTGTATGAACATATAAATATCTACACCGCCATCTGTATTAATATGGAGATACCTACACCGCTATCTGTATAAACATGGAAATATCTACACCGCTACCTGTATATACATGGAAATATCTACACCGCTATGTGTATAAACATGGAAATATCTACACCGCTACCTGTATAAACATGGAAATATCAGCACCGCTATCTGTATGAACATGGAAATATCTACACCGCTATTTGTATGATCATGGAAATATCTACACCGATATCTGTATGAACATGCATACATCTTCACCTCTATCTGTGTAAACATCATGGAAATATCTACACCGCTATCTTTATGAACGTGGAAATATCTACACCGCTAACTGTTTGAACAGGGAAATATATACACCGCTATCTGCATGAAAATGGAAATATCTACACCGCTATCTGTATGAACATGGAAATACATACACCGCTATCTGTATGAACATGGAAATATCTACACTGCTATCTGTATGAACATGGAAATATCTTCACCGCCATCTGTATGAACATGGATATATCTACACAGCCATCTGGATGAACATGGAAATATCTGCTCCGCTATGTGTATGAACATGGAAAGGTCTACACCGCTACCTGTATAAACATGGAAATATCAGCACCGCTATCAGTATGAACATGGAAATATCTTCACCGCCATCTGTTTGAACATGGAAATATCTGCACCGCCATCTGTATGAACATATAAATATCTACAACGCCATCTGTATTAAGATGGAGATATCTACACCGCTATCTGTATAAACATGAAAATATCTACACCGCTATGTGTATAAACATGCAAATATCTACACCGCTACCTGTATAAACATGGAAATATCTACACCGCTACCTTTATAAACATGGAAATATCAGCACCGCTATCGGTATGAACATGGAAATATCTACACCGCCATCTGTATGAACATGGAAATATCTACACAGCCATCTGGATGAACATGGAAATATCTACACCGCTATCTGTATCAACATGGAAATATCTACACAGCCATCTGGATGAACATGGAAATATCTACACCGCTATCTGTATGAACATGGAAATACATACACCGGTATCTGTATAAACATGGAAATATCTACACCGCTATCTGTATGAACATGGAAATATCTACACCGCTATCTGTATGAACATGGAAATATCTTCACCGCCATCTGTATGAACATGGATATATCTACACAGCCATCTGGATGAACATGGAAATATATACACCGCTATCTGTGTAAACATGCATACATCTTCACCGCTATCTGTATAAACATGGAAATATCTACACCGCTATCTTTATGAACTTGGAAATATCTAAAACGCTAAGTGTTTGAACAGGGAAATATATACACCACTATCTGCATGAAAATGGAAATATCTACACCGCTATCTGTATGAACATGGAAATACATACACCGCTATCTGTATGAACATGGAAATATCTACACCGCTATCTGAATGAACATGGAAATATCTTCACCGCCATCTGTATGAACATGGATATATCTACACAGCCATCTGGATGAACATGGAAATATCCGCACCGCTATCTGTATGAGCATGGAAAGATCTACACCGCTATCTGAATGAACATGGTTATATCTACAAAGCCATCTGGATGAACATGGAAATATCTACACCGCTATCTGTGTAAACATGCATACATCTTCACCGCTATCAGTAAAAACATGGAAATATCTACACCGCTATCTTTATGAACATGGAAATATCTACACTGCTAACTGTTTGAATAGGGAAATATATACACCGCTATCTGCATGAAAATGGAAATATCTACACAGCTATCTGTATATACATGGAAATATCTACACAGCTATCTCTTTTCACATGGAAATAACTACAGCGCTATCTGTATGAACATGGAAATATCTACACCGCCATCAGTATGAACATGGAAATATCTGCACTGCCAACTGTATGAACATATAAATATCTACACCGCCATCTGTATTAAGATGGAGATGTCTACTCTGCTATCTGCATAAACATGGAAATACCTACACCGCTATCTGTATAAACATGGAAATATCTACACCGCTATGTGTATAAACATGGAAATATCTACAACGCTATCTCTATAAACATGGAAATATCTACACAGCTACCTGTATAAACATGGAAATTTCAGCACCGCTATCGGTATGAACATGGAAATATCTACCCCGCCATCTGTATGAACATGGAAATATCTTCACCGCCATCTGTATGAACATGGATATATCTACACAGCCATCTGTATGAACATGGAAATATCTACACCGCTATCTGTATGAACATGGAAATATCTACACCGCTATCTGTATGAACATGGAAATATCTTCACCGCCATCTGTATGAACATGGATATGTCTAGACAGCCATCTGGATGAACATGGAAATATCTACAGAGCTATCTGTATGAACATGGAAATATCTACACCACTATCTGTGTAAACATGCATACATCTTCACCGCTATCTGTATAAACATGGAAATATCTACACCGCTATCTGTAAGAACATGGAAGTATCTACACCGCTATCTGTTTGAACATGGAAATATGTACACCGCTATCTGCATGAAAATGGAAATATCTACACAGCTTTCTGCATATACATGGAAATATCTACACAGGTATCTCTTTACTCATGGAAATAACTACACCGCTATCTCTATAAACATGGAAATATCTACACCGCCATCTGTATGAACATGGAAATATCTTCACCGCCATCTGGATGAACATGGAAATGTCTACTCCGCTATCTGCAAGAACATGGAAATACATACACCGCTATCTGTATGAACATGGAAATATCTACACCGCTATCTGTATGAACATGGAAATATCTACACCGCTATCTGTATGAACATGGAAATATCTTCAACGCAATCTGTATGAACATGGATATATCTACACAGCCATCTGGATGAACATGGATATATCTGCACCGCTATCTGTATGAACATGGAAATATCTACACCGCTATCTGTATGAACATGGATATATCTACACAGCCATCTGGATGAACATGGAAATATCTACACCGCTATCTGTGCAAACATGCATACATCTTCACCGCTTTCTGTATAAACATTTAAATATCAACACCGCTTTATGTATGAACATGGAAATATCTACACCACTATCTGTGTAAACATGCATACATCTTCACCGCTATCTGTATAAACATGGAAATATCTATACCGCTATCTGTTTGAACATGGAAATATCTACACCGCTATCTGCATGAAAATGGAAATATCTACACAGCTATCTGCACATAAATGGAAATATCTACAAAGCTATCTCTTTACACATGGAAATAACTACACCTCTATCTCCATAAACATGGAAATACCTACACCGCCATCTGTATAAACATGGAAATATCTGCACCGCCATCTGTATGAACATATAAATATCTACACCGCCATCTGTATTAATATGGAGATACCTACACCGCTATCTGTATAAACATGGAAATATCTACACCGCTACCTGTATAAACATGGAAATATCTACACCGCTATGTGTATAAACATGGAAATATCTACACCGCTACCTGTATAAACATGGAAATATCAGCACCGCTATCTGTATGAACATGGAAATATCTACACCGCTATTTGTATGATCATGGAAATATGTACACCGATATCTGTATGAACATGGAAATATCTTCACCGCCATCTCTATGAACATGGATATATCTACACAGCCATCTGGATGAACAAGGAAATATAAGCACCGCTGACTGTATGGACATGGAAATATCTACACCGCTATCTGTATGGAGATGGAAATATCTACACCACTATCTGTATGAACATGGAAATACCTTCACTGCCATCTGTATGAACATAGATATATCTACACAGCCATCTGGATGAACATGGAAATATCTACACCGCTATCTGCATGAACATGGAAATATCTACACCGCTGTCTGTACGAACATGGAAATATCTACACCGCTATCTGTTTGAACATGGAAATAGGTACACCGCTATCTGCATGAAAATGGAAATATCTATACAGCTATCTGCATATACATTGAAATATCTACACAGTTATCTCTTTACACGTGGAAATAACTACACCGCTATCTCTATAAACATGGAAATATCTACACCGACATCTGTATGAACTTGGAAATATCTGCACCGCCATCTGTATGAACATATAAATATCTACACCGCCATCTGTATGAAGAAGGAGATATCTACATCGCTATCTGTATAAACTTGGAAATATCTACACCGCTATCTGTATGAACATGGAAATATCAACACCGCTATCTGTATAAACACGGAAATATGTACACCGCTACCTGTATAAACATGGAAGTATCAGCACCGCTATCGGTATGAACATGGCAATATCTACACGGCTATCTGTATGAACATGGAAATATCTACACCGCTATCTGTATGAACATGGAAATATCTTCACCTCCATCTGTATGAACATGGATATATCTACACAGCCATCTGGATGAACATGGAATTATCTACACCGCTATCTGTATGAACATGGATATATGTACACCGCTATCTGTCTGAACATGGAAATATCTACACAGCCATCTGGATGAACATGGAAATGTCTACACCGCTATCTGTATGAACATGGAAATACATACACCGCTATCTGTATGAACATGGGAATATCTACACCGCTATCTGTATGAACATGGAAATATCCACACTGCTATCTGTATGAACATGGAAATATCTTCACCGCCATCTGTATGAACATGGATATATCTACACAGCCATCTGGATGAACATGGAAATATCTGCACCGCTATCTGTTTGAACATGGAATTATCTACACCGCTATCTGTACGAACATGTATATATCTACACAGCCATCTGGATGAACATGGAAATATCTACACCGCTATCTGTGTAAACATGCATACATCTTCACCGCTATCTGTATATACATGTAAATATCTACACCGCATTCTGTATGAACATGGAAATATCTACACCACTATCTGTGTAAACATGCATACGCCTTCACCGCTATCTGTATAAACATGGAAATATCTACACCGCTATCTATTTGAACATGGAAATATCTATACCGCTATCTGCATGAAAATGGAAATATCTACACAGCTATCTGCACATACATGGAAATATCTACAAAGCTATCTCTTTACACATAGAAATAACTACACCGCTATCTCTATAAACATGGAAATACTTACACCGCCGTCTGTATGAACATGGAAATATCTGCACCGCCATGTGTAAGAACATATAAATATCTACACCGCCATCTGTATTAAGATGGAGATACCTACACCGCTATCTGTATAAACATGGAAATATCTACACCGCTACCTGTATAAAGATGGAAATATCTACACCGCTATGTGTATAAACATGGAAGTATCTACACCGCTACCTGTATAAACATGGAAATATCAGCACCGGTATCTGTATGAAAATGGAAATATCTACACCGCTATTTGTATGATCATTTAAATAACTACACCAATATCTGTATGAACATGGAAATATCTTCACTGCCATCTCTATGAACATGGATATATCTACACAGCCCTCTGGATGAACAAGGAAAAATCAGCATCACTGTCTGTATCAACATGGAAATATCTACACAGCCATCTGGATGAACATGGAAATGTCTACACCGCTATCAGTATGAACATGGAAATACATACACCGCTATCTGTATGAACATGGAAATACCTACACCGCTATCTGTATGAACATGGAAATATCTACACCGCTATCTGTGTGAACATGGAAATATCTTCACCGACATCTGTATGAACATAGATATATCTACACAGCCATCTGGATGAACATGGAAATATCTACACCGCTATCTGTATGAACTTGGAAATATCTACACCGCTATCTGTTTGAACATGGAAATATCTACACCGCTATCTGCATGAAAATGGAAATATCTACACAGCTATCTGCATATATATGGAAATATCTACACAGATATCTCTTTACACATGGAAATAACTACACCGCTATCTCTATAAACATGGAAATATATACACCGCCTTCTGTATGAACATGGAAATATCTGCACCGCCATCTGTATGAACATATAAATATCTACACCGCCATCTGTATTAAGAAGGAGATATCTACACCGCTATCTGTATAAACATGGAAATATCTACTCCGCTATCTGTATAAACACGGAAATATGTACAACGCTACCTGTATAAACATGGAAGTATCAGCACCGCTATTGGTATGAACATGGAAATATCTACACTGCCATCGGTATGAACATGGAAATATCTTCACCGCCATCTGTATGAACATGGAAATATCTGCACCATCATCTGTATGAATATATAAATATCTACACCGCCATCTGTATTAAGATGGAGATATCTACACAGCTATCTGATAAACATGGAAATATCTACACCGCTATGTGTATAAACATGGAAATATCAACACCGCTATCTGTATAAACATGGAAATATTTCCACCGCTACCTGTATAAACATGGAAATAGCACCGCTATCTGTATGAACATGGAAATATCTACACCGCCATCTGTATGAACATGGAAATATCTTCACCGCCATCTGTATGAACATGGATATATCTACACAGCCATCTGTATGAACATGGAAATATCTTCACCGCCATCTGTATGAACATGGATATGTCTTCACAGCCGTCTGGATGAACATGGAAATATCTACACCGCTATCTGTATGAACATGGAAATATCTGCACTGCTATCTGTGTAAACATGCATACATCTTCACCGCTATCTGTATAAACATGGAAATAACTACACCGCTATCTGTATGAACATGGAAATATCTACACCGCTATCTGTTTGAACATGGAAATATCTACACCGCTATCTGCATGAAAATGGAAATATCTACAAAGCTATCTGCATATACATGGAAATATCTACACAGCTATCTCTTTACACATGGAAATAACTACACCGCTATCTCTATAAACATGGAAATATCTACACCGCTACCTGTATAAACATGGAAATATCAGCACCGCTATCTGTATGAACATGGAAATATCTTCACCGCCATCTGTATGAACATGGATATATCTAAACAGCCATCTGGATGAACATGGACATATCTACAGCGCTATCTGTATGAACATGGAAATATCTACACCGCTATCTGTATCAACATGGAAATATCTACACAGCCATCTGGATGAACATGGAAATGTCTACACCGCTATCAGTATGAACATGGAAATACATACACCGCTATCTGTATGAACATGGAAATATCTACACCGCTATCTGTATGAACATGGAAATATCTACACCGCTATCTGTGTGAACATGGAAATATCTTCACCGCCATCTGTATGAACATGGATATATCTACACAGCCATCTGGATGAACATGGAAATATCTGCACCGCTATCTGTATGAACATGGAAATATCTACTCCGCTATCTGTATGAACATGGATATATCTACACACCCATCTGGATGAACATGGAAATATCTACACCACTATCTGTGTAAACATGCATACATCTTCACCGCTATCTGTATAAACATGGAAATATCTACACCGCTATCTGTTTGAACATGGAAATATCTGCACCGCCATCTGAATGAACATATAAATATCTACACCGCCATCTGAATTAAGATGGAGATATCTACACCGCTATCTGTATAAACATAGAAATATCTACACCGCTATGTGTATAAACATGGAAATATCTACACCGCTATCAGTATAAACATGGAAATATCTACACCGCTACCTGCATAAACATGGAAATATCAGCACCACTATCAGTATGAACATGGAAATATCTACATTGCCATCTGTATGAACATGGAAATACCTTCACCGCCATCTGTATGAACATGGAAATATCTGCACCGCCATCTGTATGAACATATAAATATCTATACCGCCATCTGTATTAAGATGGAGATTTCTACACAGCCATCTGGATGAACATGGAAATATCTACACCGCTATCTGTTTGAACATGGAAATACATACACCGCTATCTGTATGAACATGGAAATATCTACACCGCTATCTGTATGAACACGGAAATATCTACACCGCTATATGTATGAACATGGAAATATCTTCACCGCCATCTGAATGAACATGGATATATCTACACAGCCATCTGGATGAACATGGAAATATCTACACCGCTATCTGTGTAAACATGCATACATCTTCACTGCTATCTGTGTAAACATGGAAATATCTACACCGCTATCCTTATGAACGTGGAAATATCTACACCGCTAACTGTTTGAACAGGGAAATATATACACCGCTATCTGCATGAAAATGGAAATATCTACACCGCTATCTGTATGAACATGGAAATACATACAACGTTATCTGTATGAACATGGAAATATCTACACCGCTATCTGTATGAACTTGGAAATATCTACACCGCTATCGGTATGAACATGGAAATATCTTCACCGCCATATGTATGAACCTGAATATCTCTACACAGACATCTGGATGAACATGGAAATATCTGCACCGCTATGTGTATGAACATGGAAATATCTACACCGCTATCTGTATAAACATGGAAATATCTTCACCGACATCTGTATGAACATGGAAATATCTGCACCGCCATCTGTAAGAACATATAAATATCTACACCGCCATCTGTATGAAGAAGGAGATATCTACACCGCAATCTGTATAAACATGGAAATATGTACACCGCTATCTGTATGAACATGGAAATATCAACATCGCTATCTGTATAAACACGGAAATATGTACACCGCTACCTGTATAAACATGGAAGTATCAGTAACCGCTATCTGTATGAACATGGCAATATCTACACGGCTATCTGTATGAACATGGAAATATCTACACCGCTATCTGTATGAACATGGAAATACCTTCTCCGCCATCTGTATGAACATGGATATATCTACACAGCCATCTGGATGAATATGGAAATATCGACACCGCTGTCTGTATGAAAATGGAAATATCTACACTGCTATATGTATCAACATGGAAATATCTACACAGCCATCTGGATGAAGATGGAAATGTCTACACCGCTATCAGTATGAACATGGAAATACATACACCGCTATCTGTATGAACATGGAAATATCTACACCGCTATCTGTATGAACATGGAAATATCTTCACCGCCATCTGTATGAACATGGATATATCTACACAGCCATCTGGATGAACTTGGAAATATCTGCACCGCTATCTGTATGAACATGGAAATATCTACACCGCTATCTGTATGAACATGGATATATCTACACAGCCATCTGGATGAACATGGAAATATCTACACCGCTATCTGTGTAAACATGCATACATCTTCACCGCTATCTGTATAAACATGGAAATATCTACACCGCTATCTGTTTGAACATGGAAATATCTGCACCGCCATCTGAATGAACATATAAATATCTACACCGCCATCTGAATTAAGATGGAGATATCTACACCGCTATCTGTATAAACATAGAAATATCTACACCGCTATGTGTATAAACATGGAAATATCTACACCGCTATCAGTATAAACATGGAAATATCTACACCGCTACCTGCATAAACATGGAAATATCAGCACCACTATCAGTATGAACATGGAAATATCTACATTGCCATCTGTATGAACATGGAAATACCTTCACCGCCATCTGTATGAACATGGAAATATCTGCACCGCCATCTGTATGAACATATAAATATCTATACCGCCATCTGTATTAAGATGGAGATTTCTACACAGCCATCTGGATGAACATGGAAATATCTACACCGCTATCTGTTTGAACATGGAAATACATACACCGCTATCTGTATGAACATGGAAATATCTACACCGCTATCTGTATGAACACGGAAATATCTACACCGCTATATGTATGAACATGGAAATATCTTCACCGCCATCTGAATGAACATGGATATATCTACACAGCCATCTGGATGAACATGGAAATATCTACACCGCTATCTGTGTAAACATGCATACATCTTCACTGCTATCTGTGTAAACATGGAAATATCTACACCGCTATCCTTATGAACGTGGAAATATCTACACCGCTAACTGTTTGAACAGGGAAATATATACACCGCTATCTGCATGAAAATGGAAATATCTACACCGCTATCTGTATGAACATGGAAATACATACAACGTTATCTGTATGAACATGGAAATATCTACACCGCTATCTGTATGAACTTGGAAATATCTACACCGCTATCGGTATGAACATGGAAATATCTTCACCGCCATATGTATGAACCTGAATATCTCTACACAGACATCTGGATGAACATGGAAATATCTGCACCGCTATGTGTATGAACATGGAAATATCTACACCGCTATCTGTATAAACATGGAAATATCTTCACCGACATCTGTATGAACATGGAAATATCTGCACCGCCATCTGTAAGAACATATAAATATCTACACCGCCATCTGTATGAAGAAGGAGATATCTACACCGCAATCTGTATAAACATGGAAATATGTACACCGCTATCTGTATGAACATGGAAATATCAACATCGCTATCTGTATAAACACGGAAATATGTACACCGCTACCTGTATAAACATGGAAGTATCAGTAACCGCTATCTGTATGAACATGGCAATATCTACACGGCTATCTGTATGAACATGGAAATATCTACACCGCTATCTGTATGAACATGGAAATACCTTCTCCGCCATCTGTATGAACATGGATATATCTACACAGCCATCTGGATGAATATGGAAATATCGACACCGCTGTCTGTATGAAAATGGAAATATCTACACTGCTATATGTATCAACATGGAAATATCTACACAGCCATCTGGATGAAGATGGAAATGTCTACACCGCTATCAGTATGAACATGGAAATACATACACCGCTATCTGTATGAACATGGAAATATCTACACCGCTATCTGTATGAACATGGAAATATCTTCACCGCCATCTGTATGAACATGGATATATCTACACAGCCATCTGGATGAACTTGGAAATATCTGCACCGCTATCTGTATGAACATGGAAATATCTACACCGCTATCTGTATGAACATGGATATATCTACACAGCCATCTGGATGAACATGGAAATATCTACACCGCTATCTGTGTAAACATGCATACATCTTCACCGCTATCTGTATAAACATGTAAATATCTACACCGCTTTCTGTATGAACATGGAAATATCTACACCACTATCTGTGTAAACATGCATACATCTTCACCGCTATCTGTATAAACATGGAAATATCTACACCGATATCTGCACATACATGGAAATATCTACAAAGCTATCTCTCTACACATGGAAATAACTACAACGCTATCTGTATGAACATGGAAATATCTACACCGCCATCTGTATGAACATGGAAATATCTGCACCGCCATCTGAATGAACATATAAATATCTACACCGCCATCTGTATTAAGATGGAGATATCTACACCGCTATCTGTATAAACATGGAAATATCTACACCGCTATGTGTATAAACATGGAAATATCTACACCGCTATCTGTATAAACATGGAAATATCAGCACCGCTATCAGTATGAACATGGAAATATCTACATCGCCATCTGTATGAACATGGAAATATCTTCACCGCCATCTGAATGAACATGGAAATATCTGCACCGCCATCTGTATGAACATATAAATATCTACACCGCCATCTGTATTAAGATGGAGATATCTACACCGCTATCTGTATAAACATGGAAATATCTACACCGCTATATGTATAAACATGGAAATATCTACACCGCTATCTGTATAAACATCGAAATATCTACACCGCTACCAGTAAAACATGGAAATATCAGCCCCGCTATCGGTATAAACATGGAAATATCTACACCGCCATCTGTATGAACATGGAATTATCTACACAGCCATCTGGATGAACATGGAAATATCTACACCGCTATCTGTATGAACATGGGAATATCTACACCGCTATCTGTATGAACATGGAAATATCTACACAGCCCTCTGGATGAACATGGAAATATCTACACCGCTATCTGTATGAACATGGAAATACATACACCGGTATCTGTATGAACATGGAAATATGTACACCGCTATCTGTATGAACATGGAAATATCTACTCCGCTATATGTATGAACATGGAAATACCTTCACCGCCATCTGAATGAACATGGATATATCTACACAGCCATCTGGATGAACATGGAAATATCTACACCCCTATCTGTGTAAACATGCATACATCTTCACCGCTATCTGTGTAAACATGGAAATATGTACACCGCTATCTTTATGAACGTGGAAATATCTACACCGCTAACTGTTTGAACAGGGAAATATATACACCGCTATCTGCATGAAAATGGAAATATCTGCACCGCTATCTGTATGAACATGGAAATACATACAACGCTATCTGTATGAACATGGAAATATCTTCACCGCTATCTGTATGAACTTGGAAATATCCACACCGCTATCTGTATGAACATGGAAATATCTTCACCGCCATATGTATGAACATGAATATATCTACACAGCCATCTGGATGAACATGGAAATATCTGTACCGCTACGTGTATGAACATGGAAATATCTACACCGCTATCTGTATAAACATGGAAATATCTACACCGCTACCTGTATAAACATGGAAATATCAGCACCGCTATGAGTATGAACATGGAAATATCTACACCGCCATCTGTATGAACATGGAAATATCTTCACCGCTATCTGTAAGAACATGGAAATATGTACACAGCCATCTGGATGAACATGTAAATCTCTACACCGCTATCTGTATGAACTTGGAAATATCTACACCGCTATCTGTATGAACATGGAAATACCTTCACCGCCATATGTATGAACATGAATATATCTACACAGCCATCTGGATGAACATGGAAATATCTACACCGCTATCTGTGTAAACATGCATACATCTTCACCGCTATCTGTATAGACATGTAAATATCTACAGCGCTTTCTGTATGAACTTGGAAATATCTACACCACTATCTGTGTAAACATGCATACATCTTCACCGTTATGTGTATAAACCTGGAAATATCTACACCGCTATCTGTTTGAACATGGAAATATCTACACAGCTATCTGCATGAAAATGGAAATACCTACTCAGCTATCTGCACATACATGGAAATATCTACAAAGCTATCTCTTTACACATGGAAATAACTACACCGCTATCTCTATAAACATGGAAATACCTACACCGCCTTCTGTAAGAGCATGGAAATATCTGCACCGCCATCTGTATGAACATATAAATATCTACACCGCCTTCTGTATTAAGATGGAGATAGCTACACCTCTGTCTGAATAAACATGGAAATATCTACACCGCTACCTATATAAACATGGAAATATCTACACCGCTATGTGTATAAACATGGAAATATCTACACCGCTACCTGTATAAACATGGAAATATCAGCACCGCTATCTGTATGAACATGGAAATATCTACACCGCTATTTGTATGATCATGGAAATATCTACACCGAAATCTGTATGAACATGGAAATATCTTCACCGTCATCTCTATGAACGCGGATATATCTACACAGCCATCTGGATGAACAAGGAAATATCAGCACCGCTGTCTGTATGAACATGGAAATAAATACACCGCTATCTGTATGAAGATGGAAATATCTACACCGCTATCTGTTTGAACATGGAAATAGGTACACCGCTATCTGCATGAAAATGGAAATATCTACACAGCTATCTGCATATACATGGAAATATCTACACAGGTATCTCTTTACACATGGAAATAACTACACTGCTATCTCTATAAACATGGAAATATCTACACCGCCATCTGCAAGAACATGGAAATATCTGCACCGCCATCTGTATGAACATATAAATATCTACACCGCCATCTGTATTAAGATGGAGATACCTACACCGCTATCTGTATAAACTTGAAAATATCTACACCGCTATCTGTCTAAACATGGAAATATCTACACCGCTACCTGTATAAACATGGAAATATCAGCACCGCTGTCTGTATGAACATGGAAATAGCTTCACAGCCATCTGGATGAACATGGAAATATCTACACCGCTATCTGTATGAACATGGAAATAGCTACACCGCTATCTGTAAGAACATGGTAATATCTACACCGCCATCTGTATGAACATGGAAATATCTTCTCCGCCATCTGTATGAACATGGATATATCTACACAGCCATCTGGATGAACATGGAAATATCTACACCGCTATCTGTATGAACATGGAAATACCTACACTGCCATCTGTATGAACATGGATATATCTACACAGCCATCTGTATAAACATGGAAATATCTACACCGCTATCTGTATGAACATGGAAATATCTACACCGCTATCTGTTTGAACATGGAAATATCTACACCGCTATCTGCATGAAAATGGAAATATCTACACAGCTATCTGCATATACATGGAAATATCTACACAGCTATCTCTTTACACATGGAAATAACTACACTGCTATCTCTATAAACATGTAAATATCTACACCGCCATCTGTATGAACATGGAAATATCTGCACCGCCATCTGTATGAACATATAAATACCTACACCGCCATCTGTATTAAGAAGGAGATATCCTCACTGCTATCTGTATAAACATGGAAATATCTTCACCGCTATCTGTATGAACATGGAAATATCTACACCGCCGTCTGTATTAAGAAGGAGATATCTACACAGCTATCTGTATAAACATGGAAATATCTACACCGCTATCTGTATGAGCATGGAAATATCTACACCGCTATCTGTATAAACACGGAAATATGTACACCGCTACCTGTATAAACATGGAAGTATCAGCACCACTATGTGTATGAACATGGCAATATCTACACGGCTATCTGTATGAACATGGAAATATCTACACCACTATCTGTATGAACATGGAAATATCTTCACCGCCATCTGTATGAACATGGATATATCTACACAGCCATCTGGATGAACATGGAAATATCTACACCGCTCTCTGTTTGAACATGGAAATATCTACACCACTATCTGCATGAAAATGGAAATATCTACACAGCTATCTGCATATCCATGGAAATATCTACACAGCTATCTCTTTACACTTGGAAATAAATACACCGCTATCTCTATAAACATGGAAATATCTACACCACTATCTGTATGAACATGGAAATATCTCCAACGCCATCTGTATGAACATATAAATATCTACACCGCCATCTGTATGAAGAAGGAGATATCTACACCGCTATCTGTATGAACATGGAAATATCTACACCGCTATCTGTGTAAACATGCATACATCTTCACCGTTATCTGTATAAACATGGAAATATCTACACCGCTACCTGTATAAACATGGAAATATCTGCACCGCTATCGTTATGAACATGGAAATATCTACACCACCATCTGTAAGAACATGGAAATATCTTCACCGCCATCTGTATGAACTTGGATATATCTACACAGAAATCTGTATGAACATGGAAATATCTACCCAGCTATCTGTATGATCATGGAAATATCTACACCGCTATCTGTATGAACATGGAAATAACTTCACCGCCATCTGTATGAACATGGATATGTCTCCACAGCCATCTGGATGAACATGGAAATATCTACACTGCTATCTGTATGAACATGGATATATCTACACAGCCATCTGGATGAACATGGAAATATCTACACCGCTATCTGTATGAACATGGAAATACATACACCGCTATCTGTATGAACATGGAAATATCTACACTGCTATCTGTATGAACATGGAAATATCTACACCGCTATCAGTATGAACATGGAAATATCTTCCCCGCCATCTGTATGAACATGGATATATCTACACAGCCATCTGGATGAACATGGAAATATCTGCACCGCTATCTGTATGAACATGGAAATATCTACAACGCTATCTGTATGAACATGGATATATCTACACAGCCATCTGTATGAACATGGAAATATCTACACCGCTATCTGTTTGAACATGGAAATATCTAAACCTCTATCTGCATGAAAATGGAAATAACTCCACAGCTATCTGCATATACATGGAAATATCTACACAGCTATCTCTTTACACATGGAAATAACTACACCGCTACCTCCATAAACATGGAAATATCTACACCGCCATCTGTATGAACATGGAAATATCTGCACCACCATCTGTATGAACATATATATATCTACACCGCCATCTGTATTAAGAAGAAGATATCTACACCGCTATCTGTATAAACATGGAAATATCAACACCGCTATCTGTATGAAAATGGAAATATCTACACCGCTATCTGTATAAACATGGAAATATGTACACCGCTACCTGTATAAACATGGAAGTATCAGCACCGCTATCGGTATGAACATGGCAATATCTACACGGTTATCTGTATGAACATGGAAATATCTACACCGCTATCTGTATGAACATGGAAATATCTTCACCGCCATCTGTATGAACATGGATATATCTACACAGCCACCTGGATGAACATGGAAATATCTACACCGTTATCTGTATGAACATGGAAATATATACACCGCTATCTGTATGAACATGGAATTATCTACACCGCTATCTGTATGAACATGGAAATATCTACACCGCTATCTGTATGAACATGGAAATATCTACACCGCTATCTGTATGAACATGGAAATATATACACCGCTATCTGTATGAACATGGAAATATCTTCTCCGCCATCTGTATGAACATAGATATATCTACACAGCCATCTGGATGAACATGGAAATATCAACACCGCTATCTGTATGAACATGGAAATATCTACACCGCTATCTGTGTAAGCATACATACATCTTCACCGCTATCTGCATGAAAATGGAAATATCTACACAGCTATCTGCATATACATGGAAATATCTACAAAGCTATCTCTTTAGACATGGAAATAACTACACTGCTATCTCTATAAACATGGAAATATCTACACCGCCATCTGTATGAACATGGAAATATCTGCACCACCATCTGTATGAACATATAAATATCTACACCGCCATCTGTATTAAGATGGAGATATCTACACCGCTATCTGTATAAACATGGAAATATCTACACCGCTTTCTGCATAAACATGGAAATATCTACACCGCTACCTGTATAAAGATGGAAATATCAGCAGCGCTATCTGTATGAACATGGAAATAGCTACACAGCCATCTGGATGAACATGGAAATATCTTCACCGCCATCTGTATGAACATGGATATATCTACACAGCCATATGGATGAACATGGAAATACCTACACCGCTATCTCTATGAACATGGAAATAGCTTCACTGCTATCTGTATGAACATGGAAATATCTACACCGCTATCTGTATGAACAAGGAAATATCTACATCGCTATCTGTATGAACATGGACATATCTACACCGCTACCTGTATAAACATGGAAATATCAGCACCGCTATCTGAATGAATATGGAAATATCTACAGCGTAATCTGCATGAACTTGGAAATATCTACACCAATATCCGTATGAACATGGAAATATCTTCACCGCCATGTGTATGAACATAGATATATCTACACAGCCATCTGGATGAACAAGGAAATATCAGCAACGCTGTCTGTATGAACATGGAAATATCTACACCGCTATCTGTTTGAACATGGAAATATCAACACCGCTATCTGTATGAACTTTTAAATATCTTCACCGCCATTTGTATGAACATGGATATATCTACACAGCCATCTGGATGAACATGGAAATATCTACACCGCTATCTGTATGAACATGGAAATATCTACACAGCTATCTGTGTAAACATGCATACATCTTCACCGCTATCTTTATAAACATGGAAATATCTACAATGCTATCTGTATGAACATGGAAATATCTACACCGCTATCTGTTTGAACATGGAAATTTCTACACCGCTATCTGCATGAAAATGGAAATATGTACACAGCTATCTGCATATACATGAAAATATCTATACAGCTATGTCTTTCCACATGAAAATAACTACACCGCTATCTCTATAAACATGGAAATATCTATACCACTATGTGTATAAACATGGAAATATCTACACCGCTATCTGTATAAACATGGAAATGTCTACACCGCTACCTGTATAAACATGGAAATATCAGCACCGCTATCAGTATGAACATGGAAATATCTACACCGCCATCTGTATGAACATGGAAATATCTTCATTGCCATCTGTATGAACATGGAAATATCTGCACCGCCATCTGTATGAACATATAAATATCTACACCGCCATCTGTATTAAGATGGAGATATATACACCGCTATCTGTATAAACATGGAAATATCTACACCGCTTTCTGCATAAACATGGAAATATCTACACCGCTACCTGTATAAAGATGGAAATATCAGCACCGCTATCTGTATGAACATGGAAATAACTACACAGCCATCTGGATAAACATGGAAATATCTACACCGCTATCTGTATGAACATGGAAATAGCTACACCGCTATCTGTATGAACATGGAAATATCTTCACCGCCATCTGTATGAACATGGATATATCTACACAGCCATCTGGATGAACATGGAAATACCTACACCGCTATCTCTATGAACATGGAAATAGCTTCACTGCTATCTGTATGAACATGGAAATATCTACACCGCTATCTGTATGAACATGGAAATATCTACATCGCTATCTGTATAAACATGGAAATATCTACACCGCTACCTGTATAAACATGGAAATATCAGCACCGCTATCTGAATGAATATGGAAATATCTACAGCGTAATCTGCATGAACTTGGAAATATCTACACCAATATCCGTATGAACATGGAAATATCTTCACCGCCATGTGTATGAACATAGATATATCTACACAGCCATCTGGATGAACAAGGAAATATCAGCACCGCTGTCTGTATGAACATGGAAATATCTACACCGTTATCTGTTTGAACATGGAAATATCTACACCGCTATCTGTATGAACTTTTAAATATCTTCACCGCCATTTGTATGAACATGGATATATCTACACAGCCATCTGGATGAACATGGAAATATCTACACCGCTATCTGTATGAACATGGAAATATCTACACAGCTATCTGTGTAAACATGCATACATCTTCACCGCTATCTTTATAAACATGGAAATATCTACAATGCTATCTGTATGAACATGGAAATATCTACACCGCTATCTGTTTGAACATGGAAATTTCCACACCGCTATCTGCATGAAAATGGAAATATGTACACAGCTATCTGCATATACATGGAAATATCTACACAGCTATGTCTTTCCACATGAAAATAACTACACCGCTATCTCTATAAACATGGAAATATCTATACCACTATGTGTATAAACATGGAAATATCTACACCGCTATCTGTATAAACATGGAAATGTCTACACCGCTACCTGTATAAACATGGAAATATCAGCACCGCTATCAGTATGAACATGGAAATATCTACACCGCCATCTGTATGAACATGGAAATATCTTCATTGCCATCTGTATGAACATGGAAATATCTGCACCGCCATCTGTATGAACATATAAATATCTACACCGCCATCTGTATTAAGATGGAGATATCTACACCGCTATCTGTATAAACATGGAAATATCTACACCGCTTTCTGCATAAACATGGAAATATCTACACCGCTACCTGGATAAACATGGAAATATCTACACCGCTATCTGTATGAACATGGAAATAGCTACACCGCTATCTGTATGAACATGGAAATATCTTCACTGCCATCTGTATGAACATGGATATATCTACACAGCCATCTGGATGAACATGGAAATACCTACACCGCTATCTCTATGAACATGGAAATAGCTTCACTGCTATCTGTATGAACATGGAAATATCTACACCGCTATCTGTATGAACATGGAAATATCTACATCGCTATCTGTATAAACATGGAAATATCTACATCGCTACCTGTATAAACATGGAAATATCAGCACCGCTATCTGAATGAATATGGAAATATCTACAGCGTAATCTGCATGAACTTGGAAATATCTACACCAATATCCGTATGAACATGGAAATATCTTCACAGCCATGTGTATGAACATAGATATATCTACACAGCCATCTGGATGAACAAGGAAATATCAGCACCGCTGTCTGTATGAACATGGAAATATCTACACCGCTATCTGTTTGAACATGGAAATATCAACACCGCTATCTGTATGAACTTTTAAATATCTTCACCGCCATTTGTATGAACATGGATATATCTTCACAGCCATCTGGATGAACATGGAAATATCTACACCGCTATCTGTATGAACATGGAAATATCTACACAGCAATCTGTGTAAACATGCATACATCTTCACCGCTATCTTTATAAACATGGAAATATCTACAATGCTATCTGTATGAACATGGAAATATCTACACCGCTATCTGTTTGAACATGGAAATTTCTACACCGCTATCTGCATGAAAATGGAAATATGTACACAGCTATCTGCATATACATGGAAATATCTATACAGCTATGTCTTTCCACATGAAAATAACTACACCGCTATCTCTATAAACATGGAAATATCTATACCACTATGTGTATAAACATGGAAATATCTACACCGCTATCTGTATAAACATGGAAATGTCTACACCGCTACCTGTATAAACATGGAAATATCAGCACCGCTATCAGTATGAACATGGAAATATCTACACCGCCATCTGCATGAACATGGAAATATCTTCATTGCCATCTGTATGAACATGGAAATATCTGCACCGCCATCTGTATGAACATATAAATATCTACACCGCCATCTGTATTAAGATGGAGATATATACACCGCTATCTGTATAAACATGGAAATATCTACACCGCTATATGTATAAGCATGGAAATATCTACACCGCTACCTGTAAAAACATGGAAATATCTACACCGCTACCTGTATTAACATGGAAATATCTACACCGCTATCTGTATGAACATGGAAATATCTACACCGCTATCTGTATGAACATGGAAATATCTACACCGCTATCTGTATGAACATGGAAATATCTACACAGCCATCTGGATGAACATGGAAATATCTACACCGCTCTCTGTATGAACATGAAAATTCATACACCGGTATCTGTATGAACATGGAAATATCTACACCGCTATCTCTATGAACATGGAAATATCTGCACCGCTATATGTATGAACATGGAAATATCTACACCGCTCTCTGTATGAACATGAAAATTCATACACCGGTATCTGTATGAACATGGAAATATCTACACCGCTATCTGTATGAACATGGAAATATCTACACAGCCATCTGTATGAACCTGGAAATACATACACCGGTATCTGTATGAACATGGAAATATCTACACCGCTATCTGTATGAACATGGAAATATCTACACCGCTATCTGTATGAACATGGAAATATCTTCACCGCCATCTGTATGAACATGGATATATCTACACATCCATCTGGATGAACATGGAAATATCTACACCGCTATCTGTGTAAACATGCATACATCTTCACCGCTATCTGCATAAACATGTAAATATCTACACCGCTATCTTTATGAACTTGGAAATATCTACAACGCAAAGTGTTTGAACAGGGAAATATATACACCTCTATCTGCATGAAAATGGAAATATCTACACCACTATCTGTATGAACATGGAAATACATACACTACTATCTGTATGAACATGGAAATATCTACACCGCTATCTGTATGAACATGGAAATATCTAGACCGCCATCTGTATGAACATGGAAATATCTTCACCGCCATCTGTTTGAACATGGAAATATCTGCACCGCCATCTGTATGAACATATAAATATCTACAACGCCATCTGTATTAAGATGGAGATATCTACACCGCTATCTGTATAAACATGGAAATATCTAAACCGCTATGTGTATAAACATGCAAATATCTACACCGCTACCTGTATAAACATGGAAATATCTACACCGCTACCTGTATAAACATGGAAATATCTAAACCGCTATGTGTATAAACATGCAAATATCTACACCGCTACCTGTATGAACATGGAAATAGCTACACCACTATCTGTATGAACATGGAAATATCTACACCGCTATCTGTATGAACATGGAAATATCTACACCGCTATCTGTATGAACATGGAAATATCTTCACCGCCATCTGTATGAACATGGATATATCTACACAGCCATCTGGATGAACATGGAAATATCCGCACCGCTATCTGTATGAGCATGGAAAGATCTACACTGCTATCTGTATGAACATGGTTATATCTACAGAGCCATCTGGATGAACATGGAAATATCTACACCGCTATCTGTGTAAACATGCATACACCTTCACCGCTATCAGTATAAACATGGAAATATCTACACCGCTATCGTTATGAACATGGAAATATCTACACTGCTAACAGTTTGAACAGGGAAATATATACACTGCGATCTGCATGAAAACGGAAATATCTACACAGCTATCTGCATATACATGGAAATATCTACACAGCTATCTCTTTTCACATGGAAATAACTACACCGCTATCTGTATGAACATGGAAATATCTACACAGCCATCTGGATGAACATGGAAATATCTGCACCGCCATCTGTATGAACATATAAATATCTACACCGCCATCTGTATTAAGATGGAGATGTCTACTCTGCTATCTGCATAAACATGGAAATATCTACACCGCTATCTGTATAAACATGGAAATATCTACACAGCTACCTGTATATACATGGAAATTTCAGCACCGCTATCGGTATGAACATGGAAATATCTACACCGCCATCAGTATGAACATGGAAATATCTTCACCGCCATCTGTATGAACATGGATATATCTACACAGCCATCTGTATGAACATGGAAATATCTACACCGCTATCTGTATGAGCATGGAAATATCTTCACCGCCATCTGTATGAACATCGATATATCTACACAGCCATCTGGATGAACAAGGAAATATAAGCACCGCTGTCTGTATGGACATGGAAATATCTACACCGCTATCTGTATGAAGATGGAAATATCTACACCGCTATCTGTATGAACATGGAAATACCTTCATCGCCATCTGTATGAACATAGAAATATCTACACAGCCATCTGGATGAACATGGAAATATCTACACCGCTATCTGCATGAACATGGAAATATCTACACCGCTGTCTGTACGAACATGGAAATATCTACACCGCTATCTGTTTGAACATGGAAATAGGTACACCGCTATCTGCCTGAAAATGGAAATATCTATACAGCTATCTGCATATACATGGAAATATCTACACAGGTATCTCTTTACACATGGAAATAACTACACCGCTATCTCTATAAACATGGAAATATCTACACCGACATCTGTATGAACTTGGAAATATCTGCACCGCCATCTGTATGAACATATAAATATCTACACCGCCATCTGTATGAAGAAGGAGATATCTACACCGCTATCTGTATAAACATGGAAATATTTTCTCCGCTATCTGTATGAACATGGAAATATCAACACCGCTATCTGTATAAACACGAAAATATGTACACCGCTACCTGTATAAACATGGAAGTATCAGCACCGCTATCGGTATGAACATGGCAATATCTACACGACTATCTGTATGAACATGGAAATATCTACACCGCTATCTGTATGAACATGGAAATATCTTCACCGCCATCTGTATGAACATGGATATATCTACACAGCCATCTGGATGAACATGGAATTATCTACACCGCTATCTGTATGAACATGGAAATATCTACACCGCTATCTGTCTGAACATGGAAATATCTACACAGCCATCTGGATGAACATGGAAATGTCTACACCGCTATCTGTATGAACATGGAAATACATACACCGCTATCTGTATGAACATGGGAATATCTACACCGCTATCTGTATGAACATGGAAATATCTACACCGCTATCTGTATGAACATGGAAATATCTTCACCGCCATCTGTATGAACATGGATATATCTACACAGCCATCTGGATGAACATGGAAATATCTGCACCGCTATCTGTTTGAACATGGAATTATCTACACCACTATCTGTACGATCATGTATATATCTACACAGCCATCTGGATGAACATGGAAATATCTACACCGCTATCTGTGTAAACATGCATACATCTTCACCGCTATCTGTATAAACATGTAAATATCTACACCGCTTTCTGTATGAACATGGAAATATCCACACCACTATCTGTGTAAACAGGCATACGTCTTCACCGCTATCTGTATAAACATGGAAATATCTACACCGCTATCTGTTTGAACATGGAAATATCTACACCGCTATCTGCATGAAAATGGAAATATCTACACAGCTATCTGCACATACATGGAAATATCTACAAAGCTATCTCTTTACACATAGAAATAACTACACCGCTATCTCTATAAACATGGAAATACCTACACCGCCGTCTGTATGAACATGGAAATATCTGCACCGCCATGTGTATGAACATATAAATATCTACACCGCCATCTGTATTAAGATGGAGATACCTACACCGCTATCAGTATGAACATGGAAATATCTACACCACTACCTGAATAAAGATGGAAATATCTGCACCGCTATGTATATAAACATGGAAGTATCTACACCGCTACCTGTATAAACATGGAAATATCAGCACCGCTATCTGTATGAAAATGGAAATATCTACACCGCTATTTGTATGATCATGGAAATATCTACACCAATATCTGTATGAACATGGAAATGTCTTCACCGCCATCTCTATGAACATGGATATATCTACACAGCCATCTGGATGAACAAGGAAAAATCAGCACTGCTGTCTGTATGAACATGGAAATATCTACACCGCTATCTGTATGAAGATGGAAATATCTACACCGCTATCTGTATGAACATGGAAATATCTTCACCGCCATCTGTATGAACATAGCTATATCTACACAGCCATCTGGATGAACATGGAAATATCTACACCGCTATCTGTATGAACTTGGAAATATCTACACCGCTATCTGTTTGAACATGGAAATATCTACACCGCTATCTGCATGAAAATGGAAATATCTACACAGCTATCTGCATATACATGGAAATATCTACACAGCTACCTCTTTACACATTTAAATAACTACACCGCTATCTCTATAAACATGGAAATATCTACACCGCCTTCTGTATGAACATGGAAATATCTGCACCGCCATCTGTATGAACATATAAATATCTACACCGCCATCTGTATTAAGAAGGAGATATCTACACCGCTATCTGTATAAACATGGAAATATCTACTCCGCTATCTGTATAAACATGGAAATATGTACAACGCTACCTGTATAAACATGGAAGTATCAGCTTCGCTATCGGTATGAACATGGCAATATCTACACGGCTATCAGTATGAACATGGAAATATCTACACAGCTATCTGTAGGAACATGGAAATATCTTCACCGCCATCTGTATGAACATGGATATATCTACACAGCCATCTGGATGAACATGGAAATATCTACACCGCTATCTGTATGAACATGGAAACATCTACACAGCCATCTGGATGAACATGGAAATATCTACACCGCTATCTGTATGAACATGGAAATACATACACCGCTATCTGTATGAACATGGAAATATCTACACCGCTATCTGCATATACATGGAAATATCTACACCGCTATCTGCATGAACATGGAAATATCTACACAGCCAACTGGATGAACATGGAAATGTCTACACCGCTATCTGTATGAACATGGAAATACATACACCGCTATCTGTATGAACATGGAAATATCTACACCGGTATCTGTATGAACATGGAAATATCTTCACCGCCATCTGTATGAACATGGATATATCTACACAGCCATCTGGATGAACATGGAAATATCTGCACCGCTATCTGTATGAACATGGAAATATCAACACCGCTATCTGTTTGAACATGGAAATATCTACACCGCTATCTGCATGAAAATGGAAGTATCTACACAGCTATCTGCACATTCATGGAAATATCTACAAAGCTATTTCTTTTCACATGGAAATAACTACACCGCTATCTCTATAAACATGGAAATACCTACACCGCCATCTGTATGAACATGGAAATATCTGCACCGCCATCTGTATGAACATATAAATATCTACACCGCCATCAGTATTAAGATGGAGATACCTACACCGCTATCTGTATAAACATGGAAATATCTACACCGCTCCCTGTATAAACATGGAAATATCTACACCGCTATGTGTATAAACATGGAAATATCTACACCGCTACCTGTATAAACATGGAAATATCAGCACCGTTATCTGTATGAACATGGAAATATCTACACCGCTATTTGTATGATCATGGAAATATCTACACCGTTATCTGTATGAACATGGAAATATCTTCACGGCCATCTCTATGAACATGGATATATCTACACAGCCATCAGGATGAACAAGGAAATATCAGCACTGCTGTCTGTATGAACATGGAAATATCTACACCGCTATCTGTATGAAGATGGAAATATCTACACCGCTATCTGTATGTACATGGAAATATCTTCACCGCCATCTGTATGAAAATAGATATATCTACACAGCCATCTGGATGAACATGGAAATATCTACACCGCTATCTGCGTGAACATGGAAATATCTACACTGCTGTCTGTGTAAACATGCAGACATCTTCACCGCTATCGGTATAAACATGGAAATAACTACACTGCGATCTGTATGAACATGGAAATATCTACACCGCTATCTGTTTGAACATGGAAATATCTACACCGCTATCTGCATGAAAATGGAAATATCTACACAGCTATCTGCATATACATGGAAATATCTATACAGCTATCTCTTTACACATGGAAATAACTACACCGCTATCTCTATAAACATGGTAATATCTACACCGCCATCTGTATGAACATGGAAATATCTGCACCGCCATCTGTTTGAACATATACATATTTACACCGCCATCTGTATTAAGATGGAGATATCTACACTGCTATCTGTATTAACATGGAAATATCTACACCGCTATCTGTACAAACATGGAAATATCTACACCGCTATCTGTATAAACATGGAAATATCTACACCGCTACCTGTATAAACATGGAAATATCAGCACTGCAATCTGTAGGAACATGGAAGTATCTACAGCGCTATCAGTATGAACATGGAAATATCTTCACCGCCATCTGTATGAACTTGGATATATCTACACAGCCATCTGGATGAACATGGAAATATCTACACCGCTATCTTTATGAACATGGAAATATCTACACCGTTAACTGTTTGAACAGGGAAATATATACACCGCTATTTGTATGATCATGGAAATATCTACACCGATATCTGTATGAACATGGAAATATCTTCACGGCCATCTCTATGAACATGGATATATCTACACAGCCATCAGGATGAACAAGGAAATATCAGCACTGCTGTCTGTATGAACATGGAAATATCTACACCGCTATCTGTATGAAGATGGAAATATCTACACCGCTATCTGTATGTACATGGAAATATCTTCACCGCCATCTGTATGAAAATAGATATATCTACACAGCCATCTGGATGAACATGGAAATATCTACACCGCTATCTGCGTGAACATGGAAATATCTACACTGCTGTCTGTGTAAACATGCAGACATCTTCACCGCTATCGGTATAAACATGGAAATAACTACACTGCGATCTGTATGAACATGGAAATATCTACACCGCTATCTGTTTGAACATGGAAATATCTACACCGCTATCTGCATGAAAATGGAAATATCTACACAGCTATCTGCATATACATGGAAATATCTATACAGCTATCTCTTTACACATGGAAATAACTACACCGCTATCTCTATAAACATGGTAATATCTACACCGCCATCTGTATGAACATGGAAATATCTGCACCGCCATCTGTTTGAACATATACATATTTACACCGCCATCTGTATTAAGATGGAGATATCTACACTGCTATCTGTATTAACATGGAAATATCTACACCGCTATCTGCACAAACATGGAAATATCTACACCGCTATCTGTATAAACATGGAAATATCTACACCGCTACCTGTATAAACATGGAAATATCAGCACTGCAATCTGTAGGAACATGGAAGTATCTACAGCGCTATCAGTATGAACATGGAAATATCTTCACCGCCATCTGTATGAACTTGGATATATCTACACAGCCATCTGGATGAACATGGAAATATCTACACCGCTATCTTTATGAACATGGAAATATCTACACCGTTAACTGTTTGAACAGGGAAATATATACACCGCTATCTGCATGAAAATGGAAATATCTACACAGCTATCTGCATATACATGGAAATATCTACACAGGTATCTCTTTACACATGGAAATAACTACACCGCTATCTGTATGAACATGGAAATATCTACACCGCTATCTGTTTGAACATGGAAATATCTACACCGCTATCTGCATGAAAATGGAAATATCTACACAGCTTTCTGCATATACATGGAAATATCTATACAGCTATCTCTTTACACATGGAAATAACTACACCGCTATCTCTATAAACATGGTAATATCTACACCGCCATCTGTATGAACATGGAAATAACTGCACCGCCATCTGTTTGAACATATACATATCTACACCGCCATCTGTATTAAGATGGAGATATCTACACCGCTATCTGTATAAACATGGAAATATCTACACCGCTATCTGTATAAACATGGAAATATCTACACCGCTATCTGTATAAACATGGAAATATCTACACCGCTACCTGTATAAACATGGAAATATCAGCACCGCAATCTGTAGGAACATGGAAATATCTACACCGCTATCTGTATGAACATGGAAATATCTACACCACTATCTGTATGAACATGGAAATAGCTACACAGCCATCTGGATGAACATGGAAATATCAACACCGCTATCTGTATGAACATGGATATATCTACACAGCCATCTGGATGAACATGGAAATATCTACACCGCTATCTATAAGAACATGGAAATACATACACCGCTATCTGTATGAACATGGAAATATCTACACCGCTCTCTGTATGAACATGGAAATATCTACAGCGCTATCTGTATGAACATGGAAATATCTTCACCGCCATCTGTATGAACATGGATATATCTACACAGCCATCTGGATGAACATGGAAATATCTGCACCGCTATCTGTATGAACATGGAAATATCTACCTCGCCATCTGTATGAACATGGATACATCTACACAGCAATCTGGACGAACATGGAAATATCTACACCGTTATCTGTGTAAACATGAATACATCTTCACCGCTATCTGTATAAACATGGAAATATCTACACCGCTATGTTTATGAACATGGAAATATCTACACCGCTAACTGTTTGAACAGGGAAATATATACACCCCTATCTGCATGAAAATGGAAATATCTACACTGCTATCTGCATATACATGGAAATATTTACACAGGTATCTCTTAACACATGGAAATAACTACACCGCTATCTGTATGAACATGGAAATATCTACACCGCTATCTGTTTGAACATGGAAATATCTACACCGCTATCTGCATGAAAATGGAAATATCTACACAGCTATCTGCATATACATGGAAATATCTACACAGCTATCTCTTTACACATGGAAATATCTACACCGCTATCTCTATAAACATGGAAATATCTACACCGCTACCTGTATAAACATGGAAATATCAGCACCGCTATCTGTATGAATATGGAAATATCTACAGCGCTATCTGTATGAACTTGGAAATATCTACACTGATATCCGTATGAACATGGAAATATCTTCACCGCCATCTGTATGAATATGGATATATGCACACAGCCATCTGGTTGAACAAGGAAATATCAGCACCGCTGTCTGTATGAACATGGAAATATCTACACCGCAATCTGTTTGAACATGGAAATCTCTGCACCGCTATCTGTATGAACTTTTAAATATCTTCCCGCCATTTGTATGAACATGGATATATCTACTCAGCCATGTGGATGAACATGGATATATCTACACCGCTATCTGTGCAAACATGTATACATCTTCACCGCTATCTGGATAAACATGGAAATATCTACACCGCTATCTTTATGAACATGGATATATCTACACAGCCATCCGGATGAACATGGAAATATCTGCACCGCTATCTGTATGAACATGGAAATATCTACACCGCTATCTGTATGAACATGGATACATCTACACAGCCATCTGGATGAACATGGAAATATCTACACCGCTATCTGTGCAAACATGCATACATCTTCACCGCTATCTGGATAAACATGGAAATATCTACACCGCTATCTTTATGAACATGGAAATATCTACACCGCTAACTGTTTGAACAGGGAAATATATACACCGCTATCTGCATGAAAATGGAAATATCTACACAGCTATCTGCATATACAAGGAAATATCTACACAGCTATCTCTCTACACATGGAAATAACAACACCGCTATCTGTATGAACATGGAAATATCTACACCGCCATCAGTATGAACATGGAAATATCTGCACCACCATCTGAATGAACATATAAATATCTACACCGCCATCTGTATTAAGATGGAGATATCTACACCGCTATCTGTATAAACATGGAAATACCTACACCGCTATGTATATAAACATGGAAATATCTACACATCTACCTGTATAAACATGGAAATAGCACCGCTCTCTGTATGAACATGCAAATATCTACACCTCCATCTGTATGAACATGGAAATATCTACACCGCTATCTGTATGAACATGGAAATATCTTAACCGCCATCTGTATGAACATGGATATATCTACACAGCCATCTGTATGAACATGGAAATATCTTCACCGCCATCTGTATGAACATGGATATGTCTTCACAGCCGTCTGGATGAACATGGAAATATCTACACCGCTATCTGTATGAACATGGAAATATCTACACTGCTATCTGTGTAAACATACATACATCTTCACCGCTATCTGTATAAACATGGAAATATCTACACCGCTATCTGTATGAACATGGAAATATCTACACCGCTATCTGTTTGAACATGGAAATATCTACACCGCTATCTGCATGAAAATGGAAATATCTACAAAGCTATCTGCATATACATGGAAATATCTACACAGCTATCTCTTTACACATGGAAATAACTACACCGCTATCTCTATAAACATGGAAATATCTATACCGCTACCTGTATAAACATGGAAATATCAGCAACACTATCTGTATGAATAAGGAAATATCTACAGCGCTATCTGTATGAACTTGGAAATATCTACACCAATATCCATATGAACATGGAAATATCTTCACCGCCATCTGTATGAACATGGATATATCTACACAGCCATCTGGATGAACAAGGAAATATCAGCACCGCTGTCTGTATGAACATGGAAATATCTACACCTCTATCTGTTTGAAAATGGATATATCTACTCCGCTATCTGTATGAACTTTTAAATATCTTCACCGCCATTTGTATGAACATGGATATATCTACACAGCCATCTGGATGAACATGGAAATATCTACACCGCTATCTGTATGAACATGGAAATATCTACACCGCTATGTGTGTAAACATGCATATATCTTCACCGCTATCTTTATAAACATGGAAATATCTACAATGCTATCTGTATGAACATGGAAATATCTACACCGCTATCTGTTCGAACATGGAAATATCTACACCGCTATCTGCATGAAAATGGAAATATGTACACAGCTATCTGCATATACATGGAAATATCTATACAGCTATCTCTTTCCGCATGGAAATAACTACACCGCTATCTCTTTAAACATGGAAATATCTACACCGCCATCTGTATGAACATGGAAATATCTGCACCGCCATCTGTATGAACATATAAATCTCTACACTGCCATCTGTATTAAGATGGAGATATCTACACCGCTATCTGTATAAACATGGAAATATCTACACCGCTATCTGTATAAACATGGAAATATCTACACCGCTATCTGTATAAACATCGAAATATCTACACTGCTACCTGTATAAACATGGAAATATCAGCACCGCAATCTGTATGAATATGGAAATATCTACACCGCTATCTGTATGAATATGGAAATATCTACACCACTATCTGTATGAACATGGAAATAGCTACACAGCCATCTGGATGAACATGGAAATATCTATACCGCTATCTGTATGAAGATGGAAATACATACACCGCTATCTGTATGAACATGGAAATATCTACACCGCTATCTGTATGAACATGGAAATATCTACACCGCTATCTGTACGAACATGGAAATATCTTCACCGCCATCTGTATGAACATGGATATATCTACACAGCCATCTGGATGAACATGGAAATATCTGCACCGCTATCTGTATGAACATGGAAATATCTACACCGCTATCTGTGCAAACATGCATACATCTTCACCGCTATCTGGATAAACATGGAAATATCTACACCGCTATCTTTATGAACATGGAAATATCTACACCGCAAACTGTTTGAACAGGGAAATATATACACCGCTATCTGCATGATAATGGAAATATCTACACAGCTATCTGCATATACATGGAAATATCTACACCGCTACCAGTATAAACATGGAAATATCAGCACCGCTATCGGTATGAACATGGAAATATCTACACCGCCATCTGTATGAACATGGAATTATCTACACAGCTATCTGTATGAACATGGAAATATCTACACCGCTATCTGTATAAACATGGAAATATCTACACCGCTATCTGTATGAACATGGAAATATCTACACAGCCATCTTGATGAACATGGAAATATCTACACCGCTATCTGTTTGAACATGGAAATACATACACCGGTATCTGTGTGAACATGGAAATATCTACACCGCTATCTGTATGAACATGGAAATATCTACACCGCTATATGTATGAACATGGAAATATCTTCACCGCCATCTCAATGAACATGGATATATCTACACAGCCATCTGGATGAACATGGAAATATCTACAACGCTATCTGTGTAAAAATGCATACATCTTCACCGCTATCTGTGTAAACATGGAAATATCTACACCGCTATCTTTATGAACGTGGAAATATCTACACCGCTAACTGTTTGAACAGGGAAATATATACACCGCTATCTGCATGAAAATGGAAATATCTACACCGCTATCTGTATGAACATGGAAATACATACAACGCTATCTGTATGAACATGGAAATATCTACACCGCTATCTGTATGAACTTGGAAATATCTACACCGCTATCGGTATGAACATGGAAATATCTTCACCGCCATATGTATGAACATGAATATCTCTACACAGCCATCTGGATGAACATGGAAATATCTGCACCGCTATGTGTATGAACATGGAAATATCTGCACCGCTATGTGTATGAACAAGGAAATATCTACACCGCTATCTGTATAAACATGGAAATATCTTCACCGACATCTGTATGAACATGGAAATATCTACACCGCCATCTGTATGAAGAAGGAGATATCTACACCGCAATCTGTATAAACATGGAAATAAGAACACCGCTATCTGTATGAACATGGAAATATCAACATCGCTATCTGTATAAACACGGAAATATGTACACCGCTACCTGTATGAACATGGAAGTATCAGCACCGCTATCTGTATGAACATGGCAATATCTACACGGCTATCTGTATGAACATGGCAATATCTAAACGGCTATGTGTATGAACATGGAAATATCTACACCGCTATCTGTATGAACATGGAAATATCTTCACCGCCATCTGTATGAACATGGATATATCTACACAGCCATCTGGATGAACATGGAAATATATACACCGCTATCTGTATGAACATGGAAATGTCTACACCGCTATCTGTGTAAACATGCATACATCATCACCGCTATCTGTATAAACATGGAAATATCTACACCGTTATCTGTATAAACATGGAAATGTCTACACCGCTATCTGTATAAACCTGGAAATATCTACACCGCTACCTGTATAAACATGGAAATATCAGCACCGCTATCTTTATGAATATGGAATTATCAGCCCCACTATCTGTATGAACATGGAAATATCTACACCAATATCTGTATGAACATGGAAATATCTACACCGCTATCTGTATGAACATGGAAATATCTTCACCGCCATCTGTATGAACATGGATATCTCTACACAGCCATCTGGATGAACATGAAAATATCTACACCGCTATCTCCATGAACATGGAAATAGCTACACCGCCATCTGTATGAACATGCAAATATCTACACCGCCATCTGTATGAACATGGAAATATCTGCACCGACAGCTGTATGAACATATAAATAACTACACCGCCATCTGTATTAAGATGGAGATATCTACACCGCTATCTGTACAAACCTGGAAATATCTACACCGCTATCTGTATAAACATGGAAATATCTACACCGCTACCTGTATAAACATGGAAATACCAGCACCGCTATCTGTATGAACATGGAAATATCAGCCCCTCTATCTGTATGAACATGGAAATATCTAGACCACAATCTGTATGAACATGGAAATATCTACACCGCTATCTGTATGAACATGGAATTATCTTCACCGCCATCTGTATGAACATGGATATGTCTACACAGCCATCTGGATGAACATGGAAATATCTACACCGCTATCTGTATGAACATGGAAATATCTACACCGCTATCTGTATGCACATGGAAATATCTACACCGCTATCTGTATGAACATGGAAATATCTACACCGCTATCAGTATGAACATGGAAATATCTTCACCGCCATCTGTATGAACATGGATATATCTACACAGCCATCTGTATGAACATGGAAATATCTGCACCGCTATCTGTATAAACATGGAAATATCTACACCGCTATCTGTATAAACATGGAAATATCTACTCCGCTACCTGTATAAACATGGAAATATAAGCACCGCTAACTGTATGAATATGGAAATATCTACACCGCTATCTGTTTGAACAAGGAAATATCTACACTGCTATCTGTATGAACATGGAAATAGCTACACCGCTATCTGAATGAAAATGGAATTATCTACAAAGCTATCTGTATGAACATGGATATATCTACACAGCCATCTGGATGAACATGGAAATATCCACAACGCTATCTGTGTAAACAAGCATACATCTTCACCGCTATCTGTATAAACATGGAAATATCTACACCGCTATCTGTATGCACATGGAAATATCTACACCGCTATCTGTATGAACATGGAAATATCTACACCGATATCTGTTTGAAGATGGAAATATATACACGGCTATCTGCATGAAAATGGAAATATCTACACAGCTATCTGCATATACATGGAAATATCTACACAGCTATCTCTTTACACATGGCAATATCTACACCGCCATCTGTATGAACATATAAATATCTACACCGCCATCTGTATTAAGATGGAGATATCTACACCGCTATCTGAATAAACATGGAAATATCTACACCACTATCTGTCTAAACATGGAAATACCTACACCGCTATCTGTATAAACATGGAAATATCTACACTGCTACCTGTATAAACATGGAAATATCAGCACCGCTATCGGTATGAACATGGAAATATCCACACCGCTATCTGTATGAACATGGAAATATCTAAACCGCTATCTGTATGAACATGGAAATATCTACAAAGCTATCTGAATGAACATGGAATTATCTACACCGCTATCTGTTTGAACATGTAAATATCTACACGGCTATCTCCATGAAAATGGAATTATCTACAAAGCTATCTGCATATACATGGAAATATCTACACAGCCATCTCTTTACACATGGAAATAACTACACCACTATATCTATAAACATGGAAATATCTACACCGCCATCTGTATGAACGTGGAAATATCTGCACCGCCATCTGTATGAACATATAAATACCTACACCACCATCTGTATTAAGAAGGTGATATCTACACCGCTATCTGTATAAACATGGAAATATCTACACCGCTGCCTGTATAAACATGGAAATATCAGCACCGCTATCTGTATGAACATGGAAATATCTACACCGCTACCTGCATGAACATGGAAATATCTACACCGCTATCTGTATGAACATGGAAATATCTACACCGCTATCTGTATGAACATGGATATATCTACACAGCCATCTGGATGAACATGGAAATATCTACACTTCTATCTGTATGAACGTGGAAATATCTACACCGCGATCTGTATGAACATGGATATATCTACACAGTCATCTGGATGAACATGGAAATATCTACACCACTATCTGTGTAAACATGCATACATCTTCACCGCAATCTCTATAAACATGGAAATATCTACACTGCTATCTGTATGAACATGGAAATATCTACACCGCTATCTGTATGAACTTGGAAATATCTACACAGCTATCTGTTTGAACACGGAAATATCTACACCGCTATCTGCTTGAAAATGGAAATATCTACACTGCTATCTGCATATAAATTGAAATATCTACACAGCTATCTCTTTACACATGGAAATAACTACACCGCTATCTGTATGAACATGGAAATATCTACACCGCCATCTGTATGAACATGGAAATATCTGCACCGCCATCTGTATGAAGATATAAATATCTACACCACCATCTGTATTAAGATGGAGATATCTACACCGCTATCTGCATAAACATGGAAATATATACACCGCTATCTGTATAAACATGGAAATATCTACACCGCTACCTGTATAAACATGGAAATATCAGCACCGCTGTCTGTATGAACATGGAAATATCTACACCGCTATCTGTATGAACATGGAAATAACTGCACCGCTATCTGTATGAACATGGAAATATCTACACCGCTATCTGTATGAACATGGAAATATCTACACCGCTATCTGTATGAACATGGATATATCCACACAGCCATCAGGATGAACAAGGAAATATCTACAGCGCTATCTGTATGAACTTGGAAATATCTACACCGCTATCTGTGTTAACATGCATACATCTTCACCGCTATCTGTATAAACATGGATATATCTTCACCGCTATCTGTATGAACATGGAAATATCTACACCGCTATCTCTTTGAACATGGAAATATCTAAACCGCTATCTGCATGAAAATGGAAATATCTACACAGCTATCTGCATATACATGGAAATATCTACACAGCTATCTCTTTACACATGGAAATAACTACACCGCTATCGGTATGAACATGGAAATATCTACACCGCCATCTGTATGAACATGGAAATATCTGCACGGCCATCTGTATGAACATATAAATATCTAAACCGCCATCTGTATTAAGATGGAGATATCTACACCGCTATCTGTATAAACATGGAAATATCCACACCGCTATCTGTATAAACATGGAAATGTCTACACCGTTATCTGTATAAACTTGGAAATATCTACACCGCTACCTGTATAAACATGGTAATATCAGCACCGCTATCTGTATGAACATGGAAATATCAGCCCCTGTATCTGTATGAACATGGAAATATCTACACCACTATCTGTATAAACATGGAAATATCTACACCGCTATCTGTATGAAGATGGAAATATCTTCACTGCCATCTGTATAAACATGGATATATCTACACAGCCGTCTGGATGAACATGGAAATATCTACACCGCTATCTGTATGAACATGGAAATAGATACACCGCTTTCTGTATGAACATGGAAATATCTACACCACTCTCTGTATGAACATGGAAATATCTATACCGCCATCTGATTGAACATGGAAATATCTACACCGCTATCTGCATGAAAATGGAAATATCTACAAAGCTATCTGCATATACATGGAAATATCTAAAAAGCGATCTCTTTACACGTGGAAATAACTACACCACTATCTGTATAAACATGGAAATATCTACACCGCCATCTGTATGAACATGGAAATATCTGCACGGCCATCTGTATGAACATATAAATATCTACACCGCCATCTGTATGAACATGGAAATATCTACACCACTATCTGTATGAACTTGGAAATATCTACACCGCTATCTGTATGAACATGGAAATAACTTCACCACCATCTGCAAGAAAATGGAAATATCTACACAGCCATATGGATGAACATGGAAATATCTACGCAGCTATCTCTTTGCACATGGAAATAACTACACCGCTATCTGTATGAACATGGAAATATCTACACCGCAATCTGTGTGAACATGGAAATATCTGCACGGCCATCTGTATGAACATATAAATATCTGCACTGCCATCTGTATTAAGATGGAGATATCTACACAGCTATCTCTATAAACATGGAAATATCTACACCGCTACCTGTATAAACATGGAAATATCAGCACCGCTATCTGTATGAACATGGAAATATCAGCCCCTCTATCTGTATGAACATGGAAATATCTACAACACTATCTGTATGAACATGGAAATATCTACACCGCTATCTGTATGAACACGGAAATAGCTACACCGCTATCTGTATGAACATGGAAATATCTACATCACTATCTGTATGAACATGGAAATATCTACACCGCTATCTGTATGAACATGGAAATATCTTCACCGCCATCTGTATGAACATGGAAATATCTACACCGCTACCTGTATAAACATGGAAATATAAGCACCGCTATCTGTATGAACATGCAAATATCTACACCGCTATCTGTTTGAACATGGAAATATCTACACCGCTATCTGTATGAACACGGAAATAGCTACACCGCTATCTGCATGAACATGGAAATATCTACAGCACTATCTGTATGAACATGGAAATATCTACACCGCTATCTGTATGAACATGGATATATCTACACAGCCATCTGCATGATCATAGAAATATCTACACCGCAATCTGTATGAACATGGAAATATCTACACAGCTATCTGTGTAAACATGCATACATCTTCACCGCTATCTGTATAAACATGGAAATACCTACACCGCTATCTGTATGAACATGGAAATATGTACACCGCTATCCGTTTGAACATGGAAATATCTAAACCGCAATCTGCATGAAAATGGAAATATCTTCACAGCTGTCTGCATATACATGGAAATATCTACACAGCTATCTCTTTACACATGGAAATAACTACACCGCTATCTGTATGAACATGGAAATATCTACACCGCTATCTGTATGAACATGGAAATATCTGCACGGCCATCTGTATGAACATATAAATATCTACACCGCCATCTGTATTAAGATGGAGATATCTTCACCGCTATCGGTATAAACATGGAAATATCTACACCGCTATCTGTATAAACATGGAAATATCTACACCACTACCTGTATAAACATGGAAATATCAGCACCGCTCTCTGTATGAGCATGGAAATATGAGCCCCTCTATCTGTATGAACATGGAAATATCTACACCACTATCTGTATGAACATGGAAATATCTACACCGCTATCTGTATGAACATGGATATATCTGCACGGCCATCTGTATGAACATATAAATATCTACAATGCCATCTGTATTAAGATGGAGATATCTACACCGCTATCTGTATAAACATGGAAATATCTACACCGCTATCTGTATAAACATGGAAATATCTACACCGCAATCTGTATAAACATGGAAATATCTACACCGCAACCTGTATAAACATGGAAATATCAGCACCGCTATCTGTATGAACATGGATATATCAGCCCCTCCATCTGTATGAACACGGAAATATCTACACCACTATCTGTATGAACATGGAAATATCCACACCGCTATCTGTATGAGCATGGAAATATCATCACCGCCATCTGTATGAACATGGATATATCTACACAGCCATCTGGATGAACATGGAAATATCTACACCACTATCTGTATGAACATGGAAATATCTACACCGCTATCTGTTTGAACATGGAAATATCTAAACCGCTATCTGCTTGAAAATGGAAATATCTACACAGCTATCTACATATACATGGAAATATCTACGCAGCTATCTCTTTGCACATGGAAATAACTACACCGCTATCTGTATGAACATGGAAATATCTACACCGCCATCTGTGTGAACATGGAAATATCTGCACGGCCATCTGTATGAACATATAAATATCTGCACTGCCATCTGTATTAAGATGGAGATATCTACACAGCTATCTGTATAAACATGGAAATATCTACACCGCTACCTGTATAAACATGGAAATATCAGCACCGCTATCTGTATGAACATGGAAATATCAGCCCCTCTATCTGTATGAACATGGAAATATCTACAACACTATCTGTATGAACATGGAAATATCTACACCGCTATCTGTATGAACATGGAAATAGCTACACCGCTATCTGTATGAACATGGAAATATCTACATCACTATCTGTATGAACATGGAAATATCTACACCGCTATCTGTATGAACATGGAAATATCTTCACCGCCATCTGTATGAACATGGAAATATCTACACCGCTACCTGTATAAACATGGAAATATAAGCACCGCTATCTGTATGAACATGGAAATATCTACACCGCTATCTGTTTGAACATGGAAATATCTACACCGCTATCTGTATGAACATGGAAATAGCTACACCGCTATCTGCATGAACATGGAAATATCTGCAGCACTATCTGTATGAACATGGAAATATCTACTCCGCTATCTGTATGAACATGGATATATCTACACAGCCATCTGGATGAACATGGAAATATCTACACTGCAATCTGTATGAACATGGAAATATCTACACTGCTATCTGTGTGAACATGGAAATATCTGCACCGCTATCTGTGTAAACATGCATACACCTTCACCGCTATCTGTATAAACATGGAAATATCTACACCGCTATCTGTATGAACATGGAAATATCTACACTGCTATGTGTTTGAACATGGAATTATCTAAACCGCAATCTGCATGAAAATGGAAATATATTCACAGCTATCTGCATATACATGGAAATATCTACACAGCTATCTCTTTACACATGGAAATAACTACACCGCTATCTGTATGAACATGGAAATATCTACACTGCCATCTGTATGAACATGGAAATATCTGCACGGCCATCACTATGAACATATAAATATCTACACCGCCATCTGTATTAAGATGGAGATATCTACACCGCTATCTGTATAAACATGGAAATATCTACACCGCTATCTGTATAAACATGGAAATATCTACACCGCTATCTGTATAAACATGGAAATATCTACACCGCAATCTGTGTGAACATGGAAATATCTGCACGGCCATCTGTATGAACATATAAATATCTGCACTGCCATCTGTATTAAGATGGAGATATCTACACAGCTATCTTTATAAACATGGAAATATCTACACCGCTATCTGTATAAACATGGAAATATCAGCACCGCTATCTGTATGAACATGGAAATATCAGCCCCTCTATCTGTATGAACATGGAAATATCTACAACACTATCTGTATGAACATGGAAATATCTACACCGCTATCTGTATGAACACGGAAATAGCTACACCGCTATCTGTATGAACATGGAAATATCTACATCACTATCTGTATGAACATGGAAATATCTACACCGCTATCTGTATGAACATGGAAATATCTTCACCGCCATCTGTATGAACATGGAAATATCTACACCGCTACCTGTATAAACATGGAAATATAAGCACCGCTATCTGTATGAACATGGAAATATCTACACCGCTATCTGTTTGAACATGGAAATATCTACACCGCTATCTGTATGAACATGGAAATAGCTACAACGCTATCTGCATGAACATGGAAATATCTACAGCACTATCTGTATGAACATGGAAATATCTACACCGCAATCTGTATGAACATGGATATATCTACACAGCCATCTGGATGATCATAGAAATATCTACACCGCAATCTGTATGAACATGGAAATATCTACACAGCTATCTGTGTAAACATGCATACATCTTCACCGCTATCTGTATAACCATGGAAATACCTACACCACTATCTGTATGAACATGGAAATATGTACACCGCTATCCGTTTGAACATGGAAATATCTAAACCGCAATCTGCATGAAAATGGAAATATCTTCACAGCTGTCTGCATATACATGGAAATATCTACACAGCTATCTCTTTACACATGGAAATAACTACACCGCTATCTGTATGAACATGGAAATATCTACACCGCTATCTGTATGAACATGGAAATATCTGCACGGCCATCTGTATGAACATATAAATATCTACACCGCCATCTGTATTAAGATGGAGATATCTTCACCGCTATCGGTATAAACTTGGAAATATCTACACCGCTATCTGTATAAACATGGAAATATCTACACCGCTACATGTATAAACATGGAAATATCAGCACCGCTCTCTGTATGAACATGGAAATATGAGCCCCTCTATCTGTATGAACATGGAAATATCTACACCACTATCTGTATGAACATGGAAATATCTACACCGCTATCTGTATGAACATGGATATATCTGCACGGCCATCTGTATGAACATATAAATATCTACAATGCCATCTGTATTAAGATGGAGATATCTACACCGCTATCTGTATAAACATGGAAATATCTACACCGCTATCTGTATAAACATGGAAATATCTACACCGCAATCTGTATAAACATGGAAATATCTACACCGCAACCTGTATAAACATGGAAATATCAGCACCGCTATCTGTATGAACATGGATATATCAGCCCCTCCATCTGTATGAACACGGAAATATCTACACCACTATCTGTATGAACATGGAAATATCCACACCGCTATCTGTATGAGCATGGAAATATCATCACCGCCATCTGTATGAACATGGATATATCTACACAGCCATCTGGATGAACATGGAAATATCTACACCACTATCTGTATGAACATGGAAATATCTACACCGCTATCTGTTTGAACATGGAAATATCTAAACCGCTATCTGCATGAAAATGGAAATATCTACACAGCTATCTACATATACATGGAAATATCTACGCAGCTATCTCTTTGCACATGGAAATAACTACACCGCTATCTGTATGAACATGGAAATATCTACACCGCCATCTGTGTGAACATGGAAATATCTGCACGGCCATCTGTATGAACATATAAATATCTGCACTGCCATCTGTATTAAGGTGGAGATATCTACACAGCTATCTGTATAAACATGGAAATATCTACACCGCTACCTGTATAAACATGGAAATATCAGCACCGCTATCTGTATGAACATGGAAATATCAGCCCCTCTATCTGTATGAACATGGAAATATCTACAACACTATCTGTATGAACATGGAAATATCTACACCGCTATCTGTATGAACACGGAAATAGCTACACCGCTATCTGTATGAACATGGAAATATCTACATCACTATCTGTATGAACATGGAAATATCTACACCGCTATCTGTATGAACATGGAAATATCTTCACCGCCATCTGTATGAACATGGAAATATCTACACCGCTACCTGTATAAACATGGAAATATAAGCACCGCTATCTGTATGAACATGGAAATATCTACACCGCTATCTGTTTGAACATGGAAATATCTACACCGCTATCTGTATGAACATGGAAATAGCTACACCGCTATCTGCATGAACATGGAAATATCTACAGCACTATCTGTATGAACATGGAAATATCTACTCCGCTATCTGTATGAACATGGATATATCTACACAGCCATCTGGATGAACATGGAAATATCTACACTGCAATCTGTATGAACATGGAAATATCTACACTGCTATCTGTGTGAACATGGAAATATCTGCACCGCTATCTGTGTAAACATGCATACACCTTCACCGCTATCTGTATAAACATGGAAATATCTACACCGCTATCTGTATGAACATGGAAATATCTACACTGCTATGTGTTTGAACATGGAAATATCTAAACCGCAATCTGCATGAAAATGGAAATATATTCACAGCTATCTGCATATACATGGAAATATCTACACAGCTATCTCTTTACACATGGAAATAACTACACCGCTATCTGTATGAACATGGAAATATCTACACCGCCATCTGTATGAACATGGAAATATCTGCACGGCCATCACTATGAACATATAAATATCTACACCGCCATCTGTATTAAGATGGAGATATCTACACCGCTATCTGTATAAACATGGAAATATCTACACCGCTATCTGTATAAACATGGAAATATCTACACCGCTATCTGTATAAACATGGAAATATCTACACCGCTACCTGTATAAAAATGGAAATATCAGCACCGCTATCTGTATGAACATGGAAATATCAGCCCCTCTATCTGTATGAACATGGAAATATCTACACCACTATCTGTATGAACATGGAAATATCTACACCGCTATCTGTATGAACACGGAAATATCTGCACGGCCATCTGTATGAACATATAAATATCTACACCGCCATCTGTATTAAGATGGAGATATCTACACCGCTATCTGTATAAACATGGAAATATCTACACCGCTATCTGTATAAACATGGAAATATCTACACCGCTATCTGTATAAACATGGAAATATCTACACCGCTACCTGTATAAACATGGAAATATCAGCACCGCTCTCTGTATGAACATGGAAATATGAGCCCCTCTATCTGTATGAACATGGAAATATCTACACCACTATCTGTATGAACATGGAAATATCTACACGGCTATCCGTATGAACATGGAAATATCTTCACCGCCATCTGTATGAACATGGATATATCTACCCAGCCATCTGGATGAACATGGAAATATCTACACCGTTATCTGTATGAACATGGAAATAGCTAAACTGCTGTCTGTATGAACATGGTAATATCTACACCACTATCTGTATGAACATGGAAATATCTACACTGCTATCTGTATGAACATGGAAATATCTTCACCACCATCTGTATGAACATGGATATATCTACACAACCATATGGATGAACATGGAAATATCTACACCGCTATCTGCATGAACATGGAAATAGCTACACCGCTATCTGTATGAACATGGAAATAGCTACACCGCCATCTGTATGAACATGGAAATATCTGCGTCGCCATCTGTATGAACATACAAATATCTACACCGCCATCTGTATTAAGATCGAGATATCTACACCGCTATTTGTATAAACCTGGAAATATCTACACCGCTATCTGTATAAACATGGAAATATCCACACCGCTATCTGTATAAACATGGAAATATCCACACCGTTACCTGTACAAACATGGAAATATCTACACCGCCATCTGTATGAACATGGAAATGCCCAAACCGCCAACTCTATAAACATGGAAATATCTACAGTGCCTAGTGTAGGAACATGGAAATATCTACACCGCTATCAGAATAAACATGGAAATATCTACACCGCTATCAGCATAAGCTTGGAAATATCTACACCGCTATCTGTGTAAACATGGAAATATCTACCCCACCAACTGTAGGAACATGGAAATAACTACACCGCTATCTCCGTAATCATCGGAATATCTACACCGCTATCTGTATAAACATGGAAATACCTACACAGCCATCTGTAGGAACATGTAAATATCTACACCATTATCTGTATACACATGTAAATATCTACACCGCTATCTGTATGCACATAGAAATATCTACACCGCTATCTCTTAAAACTTGGAAATATCTAAACAGTTATGTGTATAAACATGGAAATATCTTCACCGCCATCTGTATGAACATGGAAATCTCTCCGCTGCCAGCTATATAAACATGGAAATATCTACACCGCCATCTCTATAAACATGGAAATATCTACACCACTATCTGTATAAACATGGAAACATCTACAACGCTATCTGTGTAAACATGGAAATATCTACACCGCTATCTGTGTAAACATGGAAATGTCTACACCGCTATCTGTGTAAACATGGAAATAACTACACCACCAATTGTAGGAACATGGAAATATCTACACCGCTATCTCTGTAAACATGGAAATATCTACACTGCTATCTGTATAAACATGGAAATATCTACACAGCCACTTGTAGGAATATGTAAATGTCTACACCGTTATCTGTGTACACATGGAATTATCTACACTGCTATCTGTATAAACATGGAAATATCTACAATGCCATCTGTGTAAACATGGAAATATCTACACCGCTATCACTTAAAACTTGGAAATATCTACACCATTATATGTATAAAGATGGACATATCTTTACGGCCTTCTGCATGAACATGGAAATATCTCCACTGCCAACTATAGAAACATGGAAATATCTACACCGCTATCAATATATACATGCAAATATCTACACCGCTATCTGTGTAAACATGGAAATATCTACACCGATATCTGTGTAAACATGGCAATATCTACAACGCTATCTCTGTAAACATGGAAATAACTACACAGCCATCTGTAGGAACATGTAAATATCTACACCACTATCTCTATAAACATGGAAATATCTACACTGCTATCTGTATAAACATGGAAATATCTACACCGCTATATGTGTAAACATGGAAAGATCTACACCGCTATCTCTGAAAACATGGAAAGATCTACACCATTATGTGTATAAAGACGTAAATATCTACACCGCTATCTGTATAAACATGGAAATATCTACACAGCCATCTGTAGGAGCATGTAAATATCTACACAGTTATCTGTATACACATGGAAATATCTACACCGCTATCTGTATAAACATGGAACTATCTACACCGCTATCTGTGTAAACATGGAAATATCTAAACCGCCATCTCTTAAAACTTGGAAATATCTTCACCATTATGTGCATAAACATGGAAATATCTTCACCGTCATCTGTATGAACATGGAAATATCTACACTGCCATCTGTATAAACATGGAAATATCTACACCGCCATCTGTTTGAACATGAAAATATCTACACAGCCAACTCTATTAACATTGAAATATCTACACCGCTATCTGTATAAACATGGAAATATCTACACCGCTATCTGTGTAAACATGGAAATATCTACACCGCTATCTGTGTAAACATGGAAGTATCTACAGGGCTATCTCTATAAACATGGAAATATCTTCACCGCTATCTGTATGAACATGGAAATATCAACATCGTGATCTGTATAAACATGGAAATATCTACACCGCTATCTGTATAAACATGGAAATATCTACACCGCTATCTCTATAACCATGGAAATATCTACACCGCTATCTGTATAAACATGGAAATATCCACACTGCTATCTGTATAGACATGGAAATATCTACACCGCTATCTGTATAAACATGTAAATATCTACACCGCTATCTGTGTAAACATGGAAATATCTACAAAACTATCTGTGTAAAGATGGAAATATCTACACTGCTATCTATACAAACATGGAAATATCTACACAGCCATCTGTAGGAATATGTAAATATCTACACCGTTATCTGTATACACATGGAATTATCTACACCGCTATCTGTATGAACATTGAAATGTCTACACCGCTATCTGTGTAAACATGGAAATAACTACACCGCTATCTCTGTAAACATGGAGATATCTACACCGCTATCTCTATAAACATGGAAATATCCACACAGCCATCTATATAAACATGGAAATATCTACACTATGCTCTGTATAAACCTGGAAATATCTACACTGATATCTCTATAAACATGGAAATAACTACCCCACTATCTCTATAAAAATGGAAATATCTACACCGCTATCTGTGTAAACATGGAAATATCTACACCGCTGTCTGTGGAAACATGGAAATACCTACACCGCTATATCTATTAACATGGAAATATCTACACCGCCATCTGTATGGGTATGGAAATATCTACACCACCATCTGCATAAACATGGAAATATCTACACCGTTATGTGTATAAAGATGGAAATATCTTCACTGCTATCTGTAAAAACATGGAAATATCTACAACGCCATCTGTATGAACATGGAAATGTCTAAACCGCCAACTCTATAAACATGGAAATATCTACAGCGCCATGTGTTGGAAGATAGAAATATCTACACCGCTTTCTGTATAAACATGGAAATATCTACACCGCTATCTGCATAAAAGTGGAAATATCTTCACCGCTATCTGCATAAACTTGGAAATATCTACACCACTATCTTGTAAACATGGAAATATCTAAAAAAACAACTGTGGGAACATGGAAATATCTACACCGCTATCTCTATAAACATGGAAATATCTACACCGCTATCTGTATAAACATGGAAATATCTACACAGCCATCTGTAGGAACATGTAAATATCTACACAGTTATCTGTATACACATGGAAATATCTACACTGATATCTGTATAAACATGGAAATATCGACACCGCTATGTGTGTAAACTTGGAAATATCTACACCGCTATCTGTGTAAACATGGAAATATCCACACCGCTATCTGTATAAACATGGAAATATCCACACCGTTACCTGTACAAACATGGAAATATCTACACCGCCATCTGTATGAACATGGAAATGCCCAAACCGCCAACTCTATAAACATGGACATATCTACAGTGCCTAGTGTAGGAACATGGAAATATCTACACCGCTATCAGAATAAACATGGAAATATCTACACCGCTATCAGCATAAGCTTGGAAATATCTACACCGCTATCTGTGTAAACATGGAAATATCTACCCCACCAACTGTAGGAACATGGAAATAACTACACCGCTATCTCCGTAATCATCGGAATATCTACACCGCTATCTGTATAAACATGGAAATACCTACACAGCCATCTGTAGGAACATGTAAATATCTACACCATTATCTGTATACACATGTAAATATCTACACCGCTATCTGTATGCACATAGAAATATCTACACCGCTATCTCTTAAAACTTGGAAATATCTAAACAGTTATGTGTATAAACATGGAAATATCTTCACCGCCATCTGTATGAACATGGAAATCTCTCCGCTGCCAGCTATATAAACATGGAAATATCTACACCGCCATCTCTATAAACATGGAAATATCTACACCACTATCTGTATAAACATGGAAACATCTACAACGCTATCTGTGTAAACATGGAAATATCTACACCGCTATCTGTGTAAACATGGAAATGTCTACACCGCTATCTGTGTAAACATGGAAATAACTACACCACCAATTGTAGGAACATGGAAATATCTACACCGCTATCTCTGTAAACATGGAAATATCTACACTGCTATCTGTATAAACATGGAAATATCTACACAGCCACTTGTAGGAATATGTAAATGTCTACACCGTTATCTGTGTACACATGGAATTATCTACACTGCTATCTGTATAAACATGGAAATATCTACAATGCCATCTGTGTAAACATGGAAATATCTACACCGCTATCACTTAAAACTTGGAAATATCTACACCATTATATGTATAAAGATGGACATATCTTTACGGCCTTCTGCATGAACATGGAAATATCTCCACTGCCAACTATAGAAACATGGAAATATCTACACCGCTATCAATATATACATGCAAATATCTACACCGCTATCTGTGTAAACATGGAAATATCTACACCGATATCTGTGTAAACATGGCAATATCTACAACGCTATCTCTGTAAACATGGAAATAACTACACAGCCATCTGTAGGAACATGTAAATATCTACACCACTATCTCTATAAACATGGAAATATCTACACTGCTATCTGTATAAACATGGAAATATCTACACCGCTATATGTGTAAACATGGAAAGATCTACACCGCTATCTCTGAAAACATGGAAAGATCTACACCATTATGTGTATAAAGACGTAAATATCTACACCGCTATCTGTATAAACATGGAAATATCTACACAGCCATCTGTAGGAGCATGTAAATATCTACACAGTTATCTGTATACACATGGAAATATCTACACCGCTATCTGTATAAACATGGAACTATCTACACCGCTATCTGTGTAAACATGGAAATATCTAAACCGCCATCTCTTAAAACTTGGAAATATCTTCACCATTATGTGCATAAACATGGAAATATCTTCACCGTCATCTGTATGAACATGGAAATATCTACACTGCCATCTGTATAAACATGGAAATATCTACACCGCCATCTGTTTGAACATGAAAATATCTACACAGCCAACTCTATTAACATTGAAATATCTACACCGCTATCTGTATAAACATGGAAATATCTACACCGCTATCTGTGTAAACATGGAAATATCTACACCGCTATCTGTGTAAACATGGAAGTATCTACAGGGCTATCTCTATAAACATGGAAATATCTTCACCGCTATCTGTATGAACATGGAAATATCAACATCGTGATCTGTATAAACATGGAAATATCTACACCGCTATCTGTATAAACATGGAAATATCTACACCGCTATCTCTATAACCATGGAAATATCTACACCGCTATCTGTATAAACATGGAAATATCCACACTGCTATCTGTATAGACATGGAAATATCTACACCGCTATCTGTATAAACATGTAAATATCTACACCGCTATCTGTGTAAACATGGAAATATCTACAAAACTATCTGTGTAAAGATGGAAATATCTACACTGCTATCTATACAAACATGGAAATATCTACACAGCCATCTGTAGGAATATGTAAATATCTACACCGTTATCTGTATACACATGGAATTATCTACACCGCTATCTGTATGAACATTGAAATGTCTACACCGCTATCTGTGTAAACATGGAAATAACTACACCGCTATCTCTGTAAACATGGAGATATCTACACCGCTATCTCTATAAACATGGAAATATCCACACAGCCATCTATATAAACATGGAAATATCTACACTATGCTCTGTATAAACCTGGAAATATCTACACTGATATCTCTATAAACATGGAAATAACTACCCCACTATCTCTATAAAAATGGAAATATCTACACCGCTATCTGTGTAAACATGGAAATATCTACACCGCTGTCTGTGGAAACATGGAAATACCTACACCGCTATATCTATTAACATGGAAATATCTACACCGCCATCTGTATGGGTATGGAAATATCTACACCACCATCTGCATAAACATGGAAATATCTACACCGTTATGTGTATAAAGATGGAAATATCTTCACTGCTATCTGTAAAAACATGGAAATATCTACAACGCCATCTGTATGAACATGGAAATGTCTAAACCGCCAACTCTATAAACATGGAAATATCTACAGCGCCATGTGTTGGAAGATAGAAATATCTACACCGCTTTCTGTATAAACATGGAAATATCTACACCGCTATCTGCATAAAAGTGGAAATATCTTCACCGCTATCTGCATAAACTTGGAAATATCTACACCACTATCTTGTAAACATGGAAATATCTAAAAAAACAACTGTGGGAACATGGAAATATCTACACCGCTATCTCTATAAACATGGAAATATCTACACCGCTATCTGTATAAACATGGAAATATCTACACAGCCATCTGTAGGAACATGTAAATATCTACACAGTTATCTGTATACACATGGAAATATCTACACTGATATCTGTATAAACATGGAAATATCGACACCGCTATGTGTGTAAACTTGGAAATATCTACACCGCTATCTGTGTAAACATGGAAATATCTACACCGCTATCTCTAAAAACATGGAAAGATCTACACCATTATGTGTATAAAGATGTAAATATCTACACCGCCATCTGTATGAACGTGGAAATGTCTAAACCGCCATCTCTATAAACTTGTAAATATCTACACCGCCCTCTGTAGGAACATGGAAATATCTACAACGCTATCTGTTTAAACATTGAAATATCTACAACGCTATCTGCCTAAAAGTGGAAATATCTACACCGCTATCTGCATAAACTTGGAAATATCTACACCGCTATCTGTGTAAACATGGAAATATCTAAACCACCAACTGTAGGAACATGGAAATATCTACACCACTATCTCCATAAGCATTGACATATCTGCACCGCTATCTGTATAAACATGGAAATATCTACACAGCCATCTGTAGGAACATGTAAATATCTACACCACTATCTCTATAAACATGGAAATATCTACACTGCTATCTGTATAAACATGGAAATATCTACACCGCTATCTGTGTAAACATGGAAAGATCTACACCGCTATCTCTGAAAACGTGGAAAGATCTAAACCATTATGTGTATAAAGACGAAAATATCTACACCGCTATCTGTATAAACATGGAAATATCTACGCAGCCATCTGTAGGAACATGTAAATATCTACACAGTTATCTGTATACACATGGAAATATCTACACCACTATCTGTATAAACACGGAAATATCTACACCGCTATCTGTGTAAACATGGAAATATCTACACTGCTATCTGTGTAAACATGGAAATATCTACACCGCCATCTCTTAAAACTTGGAAATAACTTCACCGTTATTTGTATAAACATGGAAATATCTTCACTGTCATCTGTATGAACATGGAAATATCTACACTGCCATCGATATAAACATGGAAATATCTACACCGCCATCTGTTTGAACATGAAAATATCTACACCGCCAACTCTATAAACATTGAAATATCTACACCGCTATCTGTATAAACATGGAAATATCTACACCGCTATCTGTGTAAACATGGAAATATCTACACCGCTATCTGTGTAAACATGGAAGTATCTACACCGCTATCTCTATTAACATGGAAATATCTTCACAGCCATCTGTATGAACATGGAAATATCTACATCGCCATCTGTATAAACATGGAAATATCTACACTGCTGTCTCTATAAACATGGAAATATCAACAACGCTATCTGTATAAACATGGAAAATCTTCACCGCTATCTGTATAAACATGGAAATATCTACACCGCTATCTCTATAAACATGGAAATATCTACACCGCTATCTGTATAAACATGGAAATATCCACACCGCTATCTGTATAGACATGGCAATATCTACACCGCTATCTGTGTAAACATGGAAATACCTACACCACTATCTGTGTAAACATGGAAATATCTACACCGCTATCTGTACAAACATGGAAATATCTACACAGCCATCTGTAGGAATATGTAAATATCTACACCGTTATCTGTATACACATGGAATTATCTACACCGCTATCTGTATGAACATGGAAATATCTACACCGCTATCTGTGTAAACATGGAATTATCTACACCGCTATCTGTGTAAACATGGAGATATCTACACCGCTATCTCTATAAACATGGAAATATCCACACAGCCATCTATATAAACATGGAAATATCATCACTACGCTCTGTATAAACCTGGAAATATCTACACTGATATCTCTATAAACATGGAAACATCTACACCGCTTTCTCTATAAACATGGAAATATCTACACCGCTATCTGTGTAAACATGGAAATATCTACACCGCTGTCTGTGTAAACATGGAAATACCTACACTGCTATATCTATAAACATGGAAATATCTACACCGCCATCTGTATGGGTATGGAAATATCTACACCGCCATCTGTATAAACATGGAAATATCTACACCGTTATCTGTGTACACATGGAATTATCTACACCGCTATCTGTATAAACATGGAAATATCTACAATGCTATCTGTGTAAACATGGAAATATCCACACCGCTATCTCTACATACATGCAAATATCTACACCGCTATCTGTGTAAACATGGAAATATCTACACCGATATCTCTGTAAACATGGAAATATCTACACCGTTATCTCTGTAAACATGGAAATATCTACAGAGTCATCTGTATAAACATGGAAATATCTACACCGCTATCTGTGTAAACATGGAAATATCTACACCGCTATCTCTAAAAACATGGAAAGATCTACACCATGATGTTTATAAAGACGGAAATATCTACACCGCTATCTGTATAAACATGGAAATATCTACACCGCCATCTGTATGAACGTGGAAATGTCTAAACCGCCATCTCTATAAACATGTAAATATCTACACCGCCCTCTGTAGGAACATGGAAATATCTACAACGCTATCTGTTTAAACATTGAAATATCTACACCGCTATCTGCCTAAAAGTGGAAATATCTACACCGCTATCTGCATAAACTTGGAAATACCTACACCGCTATCTGTGTACACATGGAAATATCTACACCACCAACTGTAGGAACATGAAAATATCTACACCGCCAACTCTATAAACATTGAAATATCTACACCGCTATCTGTATAACCATGGAAATATCTACACCGCTATCTGTGTAAACATATAAATATCTACACCGCCTTCTGTGTAAACATGGAAATATCTACACCGCCATATCTATAAACATGGAAATATCTTCAACTCCATCTGTATGAACATGGAATTATCTACCCTGCCATCTGTATGAACATGGATACATCTACACCGCTATCTGTATAAACATGGAAATATCTACACCGCCATCGGTAGGAAAATGAAAATATCTACACCGCCATCTGTATGAACAGGGAACTATGTACACCACCATCTGTATCAAGATGAAAATACCTACACCGCCATCTGTATCACAATGGAAATATCTGCACCGCCATCTCTATAACAATGGAAATATCTAAACCGCCGTCTGTATGGAAATGGAAAAATCTACACCACCATCTGTATAAAGGTGGAAATATCTACACCGCTATCTGTGTGAACATGGAAATATCTACAACGCTATCTGTAAAAACATGGAAATATCTACCCCTCCATCTGTATAAACATGGAAATATCTACACCGCCATCTGTAGAAACATGGAAATATCTACACCGCCATCTCTATAAACATGGAAATATCTACATAGCTATCTGTATAAACATTTAAATATCTACACCGCCATCTCTATAAACATAGAAATATCTACACCGCCATCTGTATGAACATGGAAATATGTACACCGCCATCTGTATAAATGTGGAAATATCTACACCGCTATCTGTATGAACATGGCAATATGTACACCGCTACCTGTATTAACATGGAAATATCTACACCGCTATCTGTATAAACATGGAAATATCTACACCGCTGTCTCTATAAACATGGAAATATGTGCGCCGCTATCTCTATAAATATAGAAATATATACACCTCTGTCTCTATAAACGTGGAAATATCTACAATGCTATCTGTATAAACATGGAAATATCTACACCGCTATCTGTATAAACATGGAAATATCTACACCGCTATCTCTATAAACATGGATATATCTACACCGCTATCTCTATGAACATGGAAATATCTACACCACTATCTGTATGAACATGGAAATATCCACACCGCTATCTGTATAGACATGGAAGTATCTACACCGGTAACTGTATAAACATGGAAATATCTACACCGCTATCGGTATAAATGTCTGTATTTGCTCTTAATTTATACCCAAGGCTGGGATGTTTCATATGATAAAAAGACCTAATACAGAAATAGACTATATTTGGTCTGGCAATTGATCTCTGCAATAATCAAACCTCAAAGACAATCAAACCTGAAATCTAAGCTACATATTAAATAGCTTGGTTTTTAGGTTGCACGTTGCTGTGTATGCTGGCTTCATAGAAAATGCAAGTAGCAATGGCCATTTTTTAATAGTCATTAGCCTTGAAGCTCTCCTACTTTTGAATCACATAGAAATAGAAATCAAATCTCACTAGATTTTTTTTTTTGAAACAGGGTCTGGCTTGGTTGCCCAGGCTGAAGAGCAGGGCATGATCTTGGCTCACACCTCTGCCTCTCGGACTCAAGCCATCCTCCCACCTCAGCCTTGGAGTAGCTGGGACCACAGGCATGTGCCACCATACCCAGCTAATATTTTTATTTTTGTACCAATGGGGTTTGTCATCTTTCCCAGGCAGGCCTCAAACTCCAAGACTCAAGCAATACACCTGCCTTGAATTCCCAAAGTACTGGGATTACAGGCGACAGCCACTACGCCCAGCAACTAAACTTCTAAAAATCAGTTTTACATAAAATTATCTAAGCGTGCAAGGAAAGATAAGAAGCCTAAGGAACCAGTGAGTTGAAGAATAAATGCAGTTTAAATCATACATGTAAACAACATGATGTGATGTGGTAGGAATCATCTAACATGCTTTAAAGCATGAGTAAAAGGTCTTTACTTAGAAAACTGGATCTTAGTTTAGGATATCTTTAGATAAGAGTATGAAAAGTCATATCATATTGATAAGTAAAGTGCTTCCTTTGGCTAATTTTAAGGATAGGACATTTACTTTCATATAATTCATAGGAATCTTAGACTTAAAAATAAAATTTCCCTTCTCAAATCCTTACTTTTATACTTTTTTGCATTTCTTTCACTTTTGTGTTAATGGCCTATGTCTCAACATATTCTATTAAGCCTTCTGGAAACACATACTTTGTTTCCAGCCTCTTCAGAGAACCATCACTCCAATTCCTAGGCTTCTGAAGAAGCAGACCCAAGCTTATAATTATTACATATTTCCAAATCTAGGTGACCAACAAAAATTGATACTTTTCCCATCATACCTTTAAGTTAATAATCAGGTGTATGCTGAGAGGTAAAGACCCAAGAGTGTTGGTTGTCTAATTCTGCAGCTGTATAAACAAATCTTAATGCTTGAAAATATTCAAAGGTTATTCTCACGTTGATTGTTGGTAACTATGTGTAACAACATGAAAAGAAAAAAAAATCAAAGAATTACGTCTGAGGATAATACACAATCTCTAAGGGTAAGAAGAGCAACAAAAATTCTGCTTCAATTACCACTGAAATAATATATTTATCCTGTAAAATCTATGGTGGCTGGTTGTAAAAATTAGGCATTAGCAAACTGATAAAGATTTTTTAATGAAAACATTATGAAACATAGTTTTTAAAAAGTTAAATACACCCACACCAGTTTTTCACATTCTTTGGGCTGCTTTAATGCTGCCATTAAATAATTGATTTAGTTGTGACATAGATCCTATGTTCCATGGAGTCTACCATTCATAAAGATGCAATGTAAGGTAACAAAAATATAAATTGTGTGTGTGGGGAGGAGAAGTCAAGAGTATTTTTATGTGACAGAAGTTAAGTTGTTATCAGTGTAAAATAGTCTGTTACAAATACAGGACTCTGTATGTTAGTTTCACTAACCAGAAAGAAAGAAATTACAGCAGATACACACACACACACCAAAAAAGGGAAAAGAAACAAAGCTTAGCACCACAGAAAACCACCAAACTAGAGGGATAAACAATAAGAAAGGAAGAAGTGAACAAGTAATCTAAAAAACAACTAATGAAATGGTAGAAGGAAGTCCTAATTTATCAATAATAAACTTGAATAGAAGTGGATTAAACTCTACTTAAAAGATATAAAGTGGATGAATGGATTCGGATAGCAAAACCCACCTATATGCTGCCTACATGATACTTACCTCACTATTAAAGACAAATAGACTGAAAGTGAAGAGATGGAAAAATATATTTTATGCAAACAAATGAAAAGCAAGCAGGAGTAGCCACAGTCATGTCATATTTTAAAAGGCTTTAAATAAAAAAAACTATATAAAAAAAGAATGTCACTGTATAATGAAATGATAAAAGGCCCAATTCAATAAGAGGACATAACATATATATTACTTAGGTGTAACTATATATGTACCCAACACCAGAACAACCAGATATATAAAGCAAATATTAGATTTAAAGGTAGAGATAGACTGCAATACAATATTAGTAGGAAATTTCAACACTCCACTTTAAAAATGGACAGATTCTATGAAGAGAAAATCAACCAAAAAATGACAGACTCAAACTATCCCATAGACCAAATGGACCTAGCAGGTAAAGAAGATCTCACCTGATATGGTTTGGCTGTATATCTCCACCCAAATCTCATCTTGATTATAGCTCCCATAATTCATACATGTTGTGGGAGGGAACCAGTGGGAGATAATTGAATCATGGGGGCAGTTCCCCCATACTGTTCTTGTGGTAGTGAATACGTCTAACAAGATCTGATGGTTTTATAAGGGGGAACCCTTTCACTTGGTTCTCAATTCTATTTTGTTTGCTACCATGTAAGATGTGTCTTTCGCCTTCCATCATGATTGGGAGACCTCCCCAGCCACGTGGAACTATGAGTCCACTAAACCTCTTTTTCTCTGTAAATTACCCAGTCTCGGGTATGTCTTTATCAGCAGTATGAAAACAGACTAATACATCATCCAACAGCTGCAGAATACAAATTATTCTCAACTGTACACCAAACATTCTCTAGGACCAATCATACATTATGACACATAATAAGTCTTAACAAACTTAAGAAGACAGATATCATATGAAGTATCTTTTCTGATTCCAGGGATATAAAGCCAGAAATCAACAACAGGAAAGCCCTTGGAAATTTTATAAAAACATGGAAATTAAATAGCACGCACCCAAGAAATCAATAGGTCTCATTAAGACATTAATAGGAAAATTTCAAAAGTCACTGAGACAAGTAAGAATGAAAATCCAACATACCCAAACCTATGGAACGTAGCAAAAGCAGTTCTAAGAGGGAAAATTATAGCAATAAAAGCCTACACCAAAAAAGAAGAAAGATTTTCAAATCACAAAGCAAAATTATACACTTCAAGTAACTAGAACATCAAAAACAAACTAAACCCAAAATTGGTAGAAGGAAGGAAATAATAAAGCTCACAGCAGATATAAATGAAACAGACACTAAAAAATATTTCAAAAGATAAATAAGACAAAGTGTAAAGGTAAAACTGACAAACCTTTAGCTAAACTAAGACAAAAGGAGAGAAAATTCAAATAAATAAAAGATGAAAAAGGAGACATTACAACTGATACACCACAGAAATAGAAGGGATTGTAAGACATTACTCATAACTATATGCCAACAAATTTGATAGTGTAGAATAAAATGAATAAATTTCTGCACACATACAACTACCCAGATTAAATTGTGAGGAAATATAACATCTGAACACATCAATAATGAGTTTGGAAATTGAATCAATAATAAAACATCTTCCATCAAAACAACAACAACAACAACCAACACCCAGGACCTGATGTCTTCACTGCTGAATTCTACCAAACAGTTAAAGAATAACTACCAATTCTCCACAAACTTTTCCACAAAAGTAATGAGGAAGGAATACTTCCATACTCATCTTATGAGGCTCGCAATATCCTGATTCTAAAACCAGACAAAGACACGCACAAAATGAAAATAACAGGCCAATATTCCTGAAGAACATAGATACAAAAATTCTCAACAAGATACAAGTGAACTGACTTCGACAGCACACTAAAAAGAGTATTCACTATAATCAAGTGGGGTTCATCCCAGGGATGAAAGGATGGCTTAACATGCACAAATCAGTAAATATGATACACCACCACAATAGAAAGAAGAACAAAAACCATGTGATCATTTCAACAGATGCAAAAAGAACACTTGACAAAAGTCAACATTCCTTTATGATAAAAACTGTCAAGAAAGTAGGTATAGGAGTGTACCTCAACGCAGTAAAGGCCATAGGTGACAAACCCACAGCTAACATCTTATTTATGGTGAATAGTTAAATGCTTTTCCTCTTTGATATGGAGGAAGACAAGGATGTCAACTTCTACCACTTCTATTTAGCATAGTACTGGAGGTCAGAGCCAGAGCAATTAGACAAAAGAAATAAATAAGAGGGATCCAAACTGGAAAGAAGGAAGTCAGATTGTTTCTGTTTGTAGAAAATGTGATCTCACATACATATGTATACATCTATATATATGATCATATAGATATATATGATCTCTCTCTCTTTAGGGTTCTTTCTATATATACTTATATAGAGTGAGAACCCTAAAGACTTGACCAAAAACTACTAGAAATCATAAATAAATTCAGTAAAGTTGTAGTATACAAAATCAACACAGAAAATTCAGTGGTGTTTCTATACACTAATAGTGAACTATCTGAAAAAGTCATCAAGAAAGGAATTCCATTTACAATAGCTACCAAGAAATCTGCAGATAAATTTAATCAAGGTCGTGAAAGATCTCTACAATGAAAACTATAACACACTGATGGAAAAATTTACGATCCACAAAAAATGGACACTATATACTCATGGAATGGAAGAACTGATACTATTGAAATGACCATACTAACAAAATGTCCTACAGATTCAATGCAATCCCTATCAAAATACCAATGAAATTCTTCACAGAAATAGAAAAAAATACCCTAAAATTTGTGTGAAACCAGAAAAGACCCCAAATAACCAAAGCAATCCTGTGCAAAAATAACAAAGCTGGAGGCACCACACTACCTGACTTCAAAATATACTACAAAGCCATAGTAAGCAAAACAGCATGGCACTGCCATAAAGCAAACACATAGACCAATGGAAGAGAATATACAGCTCAGAAATAAATTCTCATACCTAAAGTCAACTGATTTTCCAAAAAGGAGTCAAGAGCACACACAGGGGTAAAGACAGTCTCTTCATTAAATGGTACTGAGAAGATTGGATATCTACATGTGGGATAATGAAATTAGACCCCTATCTTTTACCTTATACAAAAATCAACTCAAATGCGATTAAAGACCTAAAGGTAAGATTGAAAACTATGAAAAACTACTAGAAGATAACATGTGGGAAATTCTCTATAACTTTGGGTTCTACAAGGATTTTTTAAATGAGACGTCAAAAGCACAGGCAACAAAAGCAAAAATAGATAAATGGGGTTTCATCAAACTAAAATGCTTTTGCACAGCAAAGGAAACTTAACAGAGTGAAAAAACAACTTACAGAATGGGATACAATATTTGCAAACTATACATCTGCTAAGGAGTTAATGCCCAGATTATATAACAAACTTAAACAACTCAACAGCAAAAACATAAATAACTTATTTAAAAATGGGCAAAACTGGGAGGCTGAGGCAGGCGGATTGCCTGAGGTCAGGAGTTTGAGACCAGCCTGACCAATATGGTGAAATCATTTCTCTACTAAAAATACAAAAATTTAGCCAAACATGATGGCGTGTGCCTGTAACCCCAGCTACTCAGCAGGCTGAGGCAGGGGAATTGCTTGAACCAGGGAGATGGAGGTTGCCGTGAGCCCCGATTGCACCACTGCACTCCAGCTTGGGCAACAGAGCAAGACTCCTTCGCAAAAAAAAAAAAAAAAAAGGACAAAATAAACTAAAAGAAATGCCACAAGAGAAAATATAGAAAGGGTCAAGACGAATATATAATAAAATCATGTTCAACATCACTAACCATCAGGGAAATGCAAATCAAAACCGCAATGAGATACCAGTTCACCCATTAGAATGGCTATTAGCAAAAAGGTAAAAGATAACAAGAGTTGGCAAGGAAGTGGAGAAAACGGAACACTTACGCACTGTTGATGGGGTTGTAAACTAGTACAACCATTAAGCAAAACTTTATGGAAGTTCGCTAAAAAATAAAAAATAAAAAAAAAAAACAATCATTCGATCACATAACCCAGCAATCCCACTACTGGGTATATATCCATAGGAAATGAAATCATTGTGTTTGAAAAATATCTGCACTCTTATGTTTACTGTAGCACTATTTCTAATAATCAGATATGGAATCAACCTATGTGTATAAAAACAAACAAGTGAATTATATATATATAATATATATTATGTATATTATATATAATACATATTATGTATATTATATATAATATATTATGTATAATATATAATATATTATATATTAATATATTATTAATATTAATATATTATATATTAATATATTATTAATATTAATATATTATATATTAATATATTATTAATATTAATATATTATATATTAATATATTATTAATATTAATATATTATATATTAATATATTATTAATATTAATATATTATATATTAATATATTATTAATATTAATATATTATATATTAATATTAATAATATCGATAATAAATAATAATTATTAATAATTAATAATAATTAATATTAATATTAATATATTATTAATATATAATATATATTGTATGTATAATATACATTATATATTATGTATATTTTATATATAATACATATTATGTATATTATATACATAATATATATTATGTATATTATAATATATATAATGTATAATGTATATAATATACGTTATGTATATTATATATAATATACATTATGTATGTTATGTATATTATATATTACATATAATATATATTATTATTATATATAATTATATATAATTATAATTATAATTATATATAATTTTATGTGTAATTATAATTACACATAAAATTAATTATAATTATATATAATTTTATGTGTAATTATAATTATACATAAAATTATATATGTATATATATATATATATATATGGACACACACACAATGAAATACTATTCAGCCATAAAAAAAGAATGAAATTCTGCCAGTTGCAACAACATGGATGACCCTGTAGGATACAATGTTAAGTGAAATAAGCCAGACACAGAAAGCAAATACCGCATGATCTCGCTCATATGTGGAATCTTAAAAAAAAAATGTTAATAGAGAAGTAGAGTAGAATAGTGGTTACCAAACAGTGAGGAAGAAGTGGGGAGGGCAAAATGGAGATAGATTGGTTAACAGTTATGAAATCACAATTATATAGGAAGAATAAGTTGTAGTGTTCTTTGCAAAGCAGGGTGACTATAGTTAAAAGTAAAGTATTGTATATTACAAAGTATCTAGAAGAAAGGATTTTGAAATTTCTTATTAAAAAGAAATGATGAATGCATGAGGTAATTAACACACTAACTATCCTTATTGGATCATTAGACAACATACATATTCATTGAAACATCAAATTGTATCCTATAAATCTATATAATTACAATGTGAAAATTTTTTAAAAATAAATTAATGAATTAAATAACAATTTTAAAATGTTCTCAATCACCAATGCAAAGTTTAGGAGCTTTGTTCTTGACTCAGCCTTAAGACTGAAAACTAATGTGTTAGAAATATTTGTAGATCCTCTCAATTTTGAAAGAATCCTAGCTAAACTACTGAAATATAAAATATATTCTATGTAATATGCTCTTAGGTATATTCTTAGGTGAACTCTGCTTTTAGATGAAGCTTATAAAAATGAAAAACCTATCTGAAATAAAATTTTAAAGTATTTGGAAAATTACAGCTTAATCTCTTAAAGACAAATTTTCTATACAGTAACCTTTTTATGTGCTTTTGAAATGGGGTATACAATTATTTTCCCTGATGTGAGACAAAATATAGAAAGTTGGCATTTTATCTAAGAAGTTAACTTAGGAAGAAAGAGTGAGAGGCAGAGGAATGAGGGAAGAAAGGAAGGCTGATGATGGGATACCTTATCAAGTTGCCTAATGCTGTATTGGAACCTAATAGGCCTTCTAAGGAGTTTTATTACATAATGCAAGACTCCTCAATCTGGGAGGAGGAAAGGGCTTTATTTTTGAGTGGTCACAGGTTGCCCCATGGGCATAAACTCTACCAAGCTGCTAGGTTACACCTACATGAGCATCCCACCTGCTTAAGTAAGAGCAGCCACAAACTGTGGGCCATTCCAGGTAAGTGTCATATCACACCTGCACCAACTAGTCAAAGCCTGGGTCAAAGCCTGTGCAGAACTGATCGCTACAGCAGAGGCTAAAATAAGAAATGGGGCTAAGAGAGTGAAAAGCAGTGCCCATATGTATCCAAAAACAGGTTGAAGATATCTTTAGGAAGGAACAGATAATTTTTCTTATTCATACAATAACAGATGCATATGAACTCCTCGACTAGTCACCCATTCCTGTCAGCCCTTGGGCTTCATAACTAAATCATTCTTCCTTTGTAATCCAGTCCCACATTTTCAGCTATCTCTATATGTTTATTATCTTAAATATTTCTTTGCTCTATACTCTTCCCCTAGTCTTCAACAAATTTCTTTCTTTATTGTCCCAACCCACAGACTGTTATTTCCACTTCGATGTCCCATAGAAGCTTCAAGGGTTTGAAATACCTAAAAAAAACAACTCATCTTTCTCCCTAAAACTCCCTCTCCTTCTCCCACTTCAAAATTTCAACTAATGGCTCCCCCTGTTATTCCCACCAGAATCCTGAATGATCCCTGCTTCCCCTCATTCACTCCATACATGTAAATCTCATTAACGTTACTTTCTAGATATTTCATGAATCCTTTCCATTCATTCTGTACTAGAAAGTGTTCCCAGTTTAGACCCTGGTGGTTGGTGGCCTCTTACCTAGGCGCTCTCTCTCTCTCTCTCTCTCTCTCTCTGTGGGTGTGGGTGTGGGTGTGTGTGTCCTGAGAATTTATTTACTTCTGGTTTTTGTTTGTTTTTTAGTATCCAGAATCTACAGGGAACTTAAATCAATTAGAAAAAAAAATAACCCAATTAAAAAATGGGCAAAGGACATGAACAAACCCTTCTCAAAAGAACACATACAAATGGCCAACAAATACACGAAAAAAAAATGCTTAGAATCACTAATCATCAGAAAAATGCAAATCAAAACACAATGAGATACCATTTCATACCGGTTGGAATGGCTATTATTAAAAAGTCAAAATACAACAGATGCCAGCAGGGCTGTAGACAAGAGGAAGTGTCTGTATATTTTTAGCTATAGCCCTACTTCAAACGTGTCCCCATTACAGCCAAAAGAGCGGCCTATCTAAAGGACTGTTCTGATGAGCTCACTTACCTGACTGAAACCTTCAGTGACTCCCATGGCCTGCAGGTCAATGCACTAATTCATGACTATAACATCTGAGATATCCTTGATCTGGCTACTGGTCTAGCCCTCTCTGACTCACGCTTTATAAACCATGCATTCTGGAACTTTTTAGTTGTTTCCCACATCAGCATGCTACTTCCCATCCATGTAGATTTGCAGAGACCTCCTCATCTTTTTAATTCCCAGTTCCCACTCTCAACATGGGCCATCTCCTACCCACACTTCAAAACCTAAGCAAAACAACACCTTCCGTGACACCTCCATGCTGAGTCAGATGCCATCCCCTTTGTATTGTAGTTCTTTGCTTGTGTGCCTTTGTCTCACTTTGTTCTCTTTAAAATAAACTCCATGAGGACAATGATCACCTGCTATTTGTGTTAATATCTGCACCTAGTGGCATAGTGTCTGGAGTATAGTAGGATCTATTTTCAAGGAAAAAAAGATTATATCTATACCAATAGACATGAATTAGCGCTTTTTTTTTTAAAGATAAGCTCCCTTTGAACTAAGTCAATGTTTACAAGAAGAGTTATACTAAAAAGTTCACTTTTGCTGCTTACGTTTCATTTATTTCAGGCAATTAATTCATTGTTATTGGTAAATCGATACTTTTTATTGATACTGAAAAGAGAGAAATAAACTAATGACTATCTCTGTTAGAGTAGATTTGTTCATATCTATCAGTAAAATGTTAATTATCTGAAAGTCAATAATAAAACATAAACTGTGATCTTAAATGTTTTTTAGGGGCTCAAAAATAATTAGAATTCATGTCAGCATATAAAAAAAGATCAGAGTATTTTTAAGATATGATAAAATTTTATTTTAGTTTCTTAATAGGGATTTTTGTGACCTTATAGAGTTCAACTAATTATAATTTTAAAAATAGGATTGATAGAGTTTTAGAATTAGAAACAATTTATAGATTATTTTATTTTTCTTTTGAGGAATCAGGTCATCAGAAGATCAAGGAACACCTATAATGTCACTAGATCCTAATTTAATTTAAATTTTAGAATCCAGGTATTCTAACTCCTGTCTTGATACTATTTCTACTTTATTATGTTGCTTCCCAGGGCTTTAAAAAATAAAAGCTGGGAAATTACATTTGCTTTGCATATACAGCACCAATTATCAAATTCAGCATAAAAGCATAACATGTATACATCAAAAAGAAAACATAAAAACTTCAAATTAAAAGCATCTCAAAACAATTGAATATAATAGGGAAACCTTATACAAATGCAACACTCACCCATTAATAAAAAGAAACCAATTGGAGAAAAAAGAAATTCAATATAAACATGTTGGAATATAACCTAATTCATTTTAATCCAATGCTTCAAATTGAAAAAAATTAGCACTAGTGTTATTTTCCTTTATCATTACAATCTTGCTTTTCATTACATTATGCTATGTTTTGTATTAAACATAAAATCAATTTTTCACCTTAACACATGCTAGAAATACAGAGTCACCATATTGGAAATCAGTAGAAAGTGTCTTTGTTTCTACTTTTTTTTCTTTGAAAAAGCTTTGGGAAAAAAAATCATTTACAACGTTTAATTTTAATAACTTAAAGAATGTAATTGATTTTTGTTTGTTTTTGACATGGAGTTTCACTCTTGTCACTCAGGCTGGAGTACAATGGCATGATCTCGGCTCACTGTAACCTCCACCTCCCAGGTTCAAATGATTCTCCTGTCTCAGCCCCCCGAGTAGCTGGGATGACAGGCACTCGCCACCACACCCGGCTAATTTTTGTATTTTTAGTAGAGATGGGGTTTCATCATGTTGGCTAGGCTGCTCTCAAACTCCTGACCTCAGGCGATCCGCCAACCTCGGCCTCCCAAAGAGCTGGGACTACAGGCGTGAGCCACCATGCCCAGCCAATTGAATAGTTTTTAACTCAGAGGATAAATGCTTGAGGGGATGGAAAGCCCATTCCTCATGACGTGATTATTTCACACTGCATGCCTGTATCAAAACATCTCATGTACCCCACAAATATATAAACCTCCTATGTACCCACAAAAATTTTATAAAATAATGAAAATATTTTAAAACTAAAAAAAGTGTTTTTTAATTAAGCAACTTTATTTAAATAAAATCATTCTTCCTCATCCTCAGTCCTGGGATCTACCAGAAAGAATTAGCAACATCTTAAAGATGACAAAGTGTTAAAGATAAGCTGCTATTAAGTAAAAGTGTGAAGTGTGGAGGGGACAAGCTGGATGCCTGAACCATTTTGTTCTATCTTTAGGACAGTGAAAGAGCAAGAAGCAGGGTTGGGTGGGGGACACATATTCTGTTGAGCATTGTCACCACTATATTCACTGAAATTCATCTGCATGCTTGTATGTATACTTTTGATTCGCCTGATACACTGAAAATTATATGAAATTGTTCTCTATTCTTTAGATAATTATAATCTAAGTGCTAATATGAAGCTTAGAATTTATATGAAATATGTATGCCCACAACAAGACATTTCAGCTATTTCCTAGATAATAATCTCACTTCACCCTGCACAAAACAGGCACATGATCATGTCACTCTGACCTGGTTTGAGTCCAAGGAGGCTTTTGTTTTTAAAATAATTTAGGTTAGTAGTTAAAATATGAACTTTGGGCCAGGAGTGGGAGCTCATGCCTATAATCCCAGCACTTCGGGAGGCTGAGGCGGGCGGATGACTTGAAGTCAGGAGTAGGAGACTGGCCTGGCCAACATGCTGAAACCCCATCTCTACTAAAAAAAAAAAAATAGAAAACTTAGCTGGGTGTGGTGGCGGGCACCTATAATCCCAGCTACTTGGGAGACTGAGGCAGGAGAATTGCTTGAGCCTGGGAAGTGGAGGTTGCAGTGAGCAGAGATCTTACCACTACACTCCAAAACAAACAACAAACAAAAAAATTCTAGAGTCACACTGAAAATCTTAACAACCTGCTTCTACTACCCATTTTTTTAATTTTTATTTTGACCTGATTTTAGATTGATAGCAAAATGCACAAATAACACAAAGTGCCCCCTATGTCCCTCACCCTACTTCCCCTAATGCTAACATTTTCAGAGCCATCCTTATTTTCTCTATAAAAGAGCAGAGTTCTCCTTTTAGAGATTTGGAAAGATTATTAAAAGATAAGTTACAAAATACAGTACCTGACACGTATAAAATATTAAATAAATACTAGCCATGCTTAATTATTTTGTTTTAAGTCTATATGAGTCAAGTTTTAGTAGAAATATGGGCTAGAAAAAAAAACAGAAAGCGGGACTCTGTGATCCGACTTGGGCTTATAGAACAGACTGCACTAGTTTGTTCTCATGCTGCTAATAAAGTCATACCCAAGACCGGGTAATTTACAAAGGAAAGAGGTTTAAGGAACTCACAATTCCACATGGCTGGGGAGGCCTCACAGTCACGGCAGAAGGCGAAAAAGAAGCAAAGGCACATCTTAAATGGTAGCAGAGAAGAAAGCTTGTGTAGGGAAGCTCCCATTTTAAAAGCATCAGATCTCGTGAGACTTATTCGCTACCAGGAGAACAGTAGGGGGAACCCGCCCCTATGATTCAATGATCTCCACCTGACTCCATCCTTGACATGCGGGGATAATTACAATCAAGGTGAGATTCGGATGGAGACACAGCCGAATCATATCAATGACTAATGAGAGTTATGTCCAGAACCTAATGAAAACCTGTCTGAGGCCACATTCCCTGTAAAGCAGATTTGAGATAGAGATTTGCGTAGAGAACATTTAACTGGGTAAAATCCTAGGAGCCAACAACTGTGGCGAAAAAGCTGAATTGGATAAAGGGAGTTGAGATGTGAGGCAGTCACAACAAATACCTCAGCTAATCTCAAGGGGGAGCTGAGAAGCTGGGGCGACCCTTCAGAGTTGCCCTAAATTGAGGCAGGAGTATGGAGTTTTAATACCTTTCACTGGCCATTCTTCAGATACGAGTTGTCCCCAAGGATGGACATCAGCTTGACAAGTTATTAATTAGATCTCCTGAGAATAAATTCTAGAGAGAATCAGCTGAGAGGCATGATTTGCCAACACTCCCAATAGCTGGGCAAACTTCAGTTTTGAGGGAGGATTTGGGTCACACACAAAAGTCTCCACAACCAATTATTCATGGGAAATTCTATGTAGGCAGAGCTATTTCATGGCCAGTTAATCAAAACTACATAATCTATTTGGTTAAGCAAAAGAAATTAAAAAGATAAAATAAAATCTATGTATTAACACTCAAAAGTTTTTTAATGCATTTGCCTTGCATTTCGTATGTTTTGCCTTGCCTTTTATATGTTTTGCCTTGCATTTGTTTATTTGCTTTTAAGAACCTTTAGAGAACAATAATTACTAATATAATATGGAGTAGCACAGCATAGACGAGGGAAGCTAACTCTCTCCCTTTTCCCAGAACCTGGAACAGCTAAAGATCCTAAGCATTGTCAGCTTTGGTATCTGACATAGTTTGGATGTTTGTCCCCTTCAAATCTCACGTTAAAATGTGATCCCCAATGTTGGAGAGAGATGCCTCCTGAATGGCTTGGTGCTGTCCTCTTGGTAATGAATGAGTTCTTACCCTGTGAGTTCATGCGATATCTGGTTGTTTAAAAGAGACTGACACCTCCTCCCTGTCTCTCTTGCTTCCTCTCTCACCATGTGATATGCTGGTTTCCCTTCACCTTCCACCATGATTGGAAGGTTCCTGAGGCCCTCCCTGGAAGCAGGTGCCAGTACTATGCTTCACGTACAGCCTTCACAACAAGGAGCCAAATAAACCGCATTTCTTTATAAATTACCCAGCCTCAGGTATTTCTTTATAACAATGCAAATGGGCTAACAGAGTATCATTCATGGACAGTGAGTGTATTAGTCAATTTTCATGCTGCTGATAAAGACATACCCAAGACTGGGTCATTTATAAAGAAAAAGAGGTTTAATGAATTCACAGTTCCACATGGCTGAGGAGGCCTCACAGTTATGGCAGAAGGCGAAAGACGCGTCTTACATGGCAGCAGGCAAACAGCAAATGAGAACCAAGTGAAAGGCGAAAGGGGTTTCCCCTTATAAAACCATCAGATCTCATGAGACTTATTCACTACCACTAGAACAGTGTGGGGAAAGCTGCCCCCATGATCCACTTACCTCTCACTGGGTCCCTCCCACAACATGTGAATTATGGGAGCTACAGTGCAAGATGAGATTTCAGTGGGGACACAGCCAAACCATATCAGACAGTAATAACTTTCAATTAAATATAGCTAGACTTTCTGTCAGTGGGTCACAGCAGTCTAGAGAATACATTGAAAAACTCTGGGAACAGCAGATATAGAGGTCAGATCTAGAGATTTTGAACAAAGTTTAGTGCTACAATGCATTGGTGACCACAGACAAAAGGTGTCTGTTGTTGTAGTTTGTTTTCTGTCTTGTTTTTCATCATGGGAGGACAAAAAGAAAAAATGGGGGCAATGGTGAAGGAGAAATGAAAAAGACCTGCTTTTCTATGGGTGGAAGCGACTAAACGAGAGAATAAATTTGGATCACACAACAAATGCAAATCAAGTTAGAAGCATGAAAGGCATGATTAAGGCCATGGTTCTAATAGAGATCAGCCAGCGGAACCAGGATCATGCCACACCGAGAGAGGCTGCAGAGCCATTGCCTTCTCTCCTGTCAAAGCTAAATTAATGAAATGGAACTCACAGAAGCACTATGTAATCAAATATTGGTGGGACACAAGCAAATTCTTAAAAAGTTTCATTGATCAGTGATAATATCTTTTGGTGTAAATATCTCCTCAAAACATTTCAGGAAAAAAAATAAAGCTATAATTTTACTTTAGAAATATTTAACTTTGTTATACTAGTTTACTTATTTTTTACCTAATACTTCTGATATATTGTTATGTAGGTTAAAGATGCTCGATTCATGCCACTGTGGAAACCACACATAATTTAGGCAATAATGCAAATTCTTTTCAAATTCTTTTATCAGTGTATTCATTTTATTTTTATTTCAAACACAATACAAAATTACAGGATGCTATCAAAGTGATGCTACAAAACCCCACTAAAATTTTTTCAATTCTTCAAATCACACACTTACACACACACACACACACACACCACATGCATTCCCCGTACAGACCTTTTTTTGGGGGGCCTGAGTAAATAATTGCATTTTATTTTCAATTTTTCATTTTGAAATAATTAAAGACTTACCAAAAATGTTGCAAAACTACGTGCCTTTTTGAAGTAAAGTCTTGAAAAAGTTGTTTGGTATATCCTTTATAGTAATAAAAGAAAACACGTGTATATTCTGTTGATTAAAGGCATGCTGAGATCGTCAGACATGTGATTTCATCAGAGACTCCAATATAGAGCGCAGCTGTAACGACATCCTAAGAGTGTTCTAACTGAAATGTGTTGGAAGAAGGTTCTAATTTTTTTCAACCCTTCTCAAGTTGGCACTCAGCAGATTTCCACTCTATAAAAGTAACTCCTGCTCTGCAACTAATGTTCACAGATAAGCTCCAAACATATTTACAGCTCCATTTAAGTATAATGTACACACAGTAAAATTCACCCTTTTCAATGTGCAATTTAATGGGTTATGGCAGATGAATATCATCATTTGACCACAATCATGATCAAGATACAGAAAATCTGCATCATCACAAAACGTTTTCTTTTGCTGTTTTGCATTTGATCTTTTCTCCATTCCTGAACACAGGCAACCACTAATCTGCTTCTGTTTCTACAGTTTGCATTTTCTAGAGTATCCTATTAGTGGAATGATACATTGGTGTCTTTCATGTCTAGCTTCTTTCACTGAGCATAATGCTTTTGATATTCATTTATATTGCTGTTGTATCAGTTTGCTCCTTTTTATTGTTGAGTGGTACTCCATCTACAACTGGTTTATCCATTTACAAGTTGATGGACACATCTGCTATGAACTTCAAGGATGAGGCTTGGTACGGATATGTTTTTATTTATTTTGGGTCGCAGTGGAATTATTTGGCTATATGATCAGTACTAAGTTTAACATTAAAAGAAACTGCCAAACTGCTTTCCAAAATGTCTGTACCATTTTGAAGTCCCACTAGCCAGGTGTGAATAGCAATTCTTCACATCATGTGGTATGGTCAGTTCTGCTCGTGTCAGCCACTCCAGTGGGTGTACAGTGGTACCTCAATGTGGTTTTAACTTGCATTTCCCTGATGACGGGTAATGTTAAGTATCTTTTCATTTGTGTATTGGACATCATCTCTTTTTAAATTAAAATATCTGTACAAATATTTGGCCCATTTAGGTCAAAATATTACGTTAAATGAGTTATTTGTGTTTTGTTATTTAGTTTTTTAGTTATGTGTACATTCTAGATGAAAGTTCTTTATCAGACATATTTAAAATTATTCTGTCCCAATCTGTGGTTTGCCTTTTCATTTTTTGATGCTATGTTTTAAGTTGCAAAAGTCTTAATTTCATGAAGTCCAACTTACTATTTTTTTCCATTTTCATCCATCCTTTTCTTATCTAAAAAATTTTTAGCTATAGTAAGATTATTAAAAATTTTTCCTATTCAGTAAGCTTTATACATTTTATATTTACATTATGTATAAAATACATGTTGAGTTAATTTGAGGATATGGTGTGAGGTAATTCTGAAGTTCATATTCTCCATTTAATATCCAATTTTAATAGTACCATCTTTATAAAGACATTGATTTCCTTATTGAAATATTTTGGCAACTTTGGCCATGTAAGGCAGGATATATTTCTAAATTATTTATTCTGTTTCACTGATATATATGTCTTCTTCATGCCAGTAAGTTTACTGTACTGTTTAGTGTAGCTTTACAATATGTCTTGAAATTTGGAAAGTTTTCCAACTTTATTCTTCTTTCTAAAACATGCTCTGGCTATTCTAGGACTTCTGCATTTAAAAAAAAATTAGAATCAGCTTTGTAATTTCTCCAAAAAGGCCTATAGGTTTGACTGGGATTGTGCCAAATCTGGAGATCAGTTTCAGAAGAATTATCATCTAATAAGTATGACATGTATATTTACCAATGAACTTGATACATATTTCTACCTATTCAATCTCTCGTATTAGTGATTTAGAAATTTTGGATCAGCATACCTTTTATTAAATTTATTCTGAATTATTTTATTATTTTCGAGGCTATTATAAGTTAAATTGCTTACATAATTTTATTTTCTAATTGGTGTTGATTGTGTATAGAAACACAATTGATTTTATTTATTGATCTTTCATCCTACAACTTTGTTAAATTCACTTCATACCTCTAGCACACTTCTGCAGATGCCTAAGGATTTTCTATGTATATGTTTACATCACGTGAGAATAGTATTTTTCTTTCTTCCCAACTTGGGTGTCACTTATTTCTTATTTTCTTTTCTTTTCTCTTTATTTCTTTCTTCTTTCTGTCCATTCCTCCTTCCTTCCCTTCTTTCTTTCTCCCTGTTTTAGAATCAGTTTTGTAATTTATCCAAAAGGACCTATAAGGTTTCATGGGAATTCCACTGAATCTAGAGATCAATTTCAGGAGAATTATCATCTCATAAGTATTAAATATTTATCAATGAACTTGGTATATATTTCCACTTATTTAGTATTGAATGCAATACTTTAAAGAACTAGGGAGAGAGGACATCATTGCATTTTTCATAATCTTATGTAGAAAGTATTAAGGCTTTCACCATTTTAAGTAAGATGTTTGCTATAGATTTTTTGTAAACACATAATCAGTTTGAAAATGTACTTTTCTATCCTCAGTTCGCTGGGAGTTTTTAATTTAAAAAATGTGTTACATTTTGTAAATTCCTTTTTTGCATCTATTGAGAGTGTCACGTGATTTTTCTTTTTTCTGTCAGCATGGTAGATTTTCAGTTGTTGAAACCAACTTGAGATAAACCCCACTTGGTTAAAACACATTATCATTTTTAAATATTCCTAGACTCAATTTGCTAATATTGTATTAAGAATGTTGCATCTAAGTTCATAATGGTTATCAGTCTGTCATTTTTGAGTTGTGATATCTGTATTTGTTTCTGATATCGAGAGAATCCACGTAAAACATCTACTTCTGTCATCAGTAATAATCTGACCAGGGATAACACCAACAGTTAGAGAGGAACCTGTCATTACCTGTGGCAGCAGAGATATCAGAGATTCCAAAAAGAAAAGCAAGGTTAAAATTTCAAATATAATCACATGAAATATCAGAAAGCCAGGGGATAGAAATATAGGAGAGCAAAATCTTAGAGGTCAAAACAAGTAGTTAAGTACTGCACATGATAATAAAAAGTAAAATCTTTTCCTAAGGCAGAGCCTGGCTGCTGCCTAGCTTCTTTGACAATTCTTGGTAGGCTTTCATGGCTTTATAAGGGCTTATACTTTAGGTAAAGTTATAGTCAGGGAAACGGTGGGTGTAGGTTGGCTCTGTAGAAATGAAGCATCACAGGAGCACTGCAGTTAGAAAGAAACTGATACTGATGATACTTCGGTCACACTAATAACACATGCTAATGATAATCATAGCAATCATGGTAATGACAGAAAATATATATATAATATTAGCATGCTTCTATTTGCACATATACATATGTGAATAGAAACATTGATTTAAAGACATGAAAGTATAGAAATAGCCTACACCTGATAAAGATATGCTCATACACAATAACAAACCTCAGTATAAACAGAGATTTTGATGTATCACAGAATTCTCCAATAGATCACAATTTTGACACTATGGGAAGTGTCATTTTCAGAACTTTTCTTTATCTCCATTATCTCCATTCTCTATTTCCAACATTCCTGGAGACTGAACTCAAGGATCAGTAAATATTCTCAACCTTAACCATAGCAGACTTCATTCATCCCATATATGCTTGTTATTTTTCCCCATTGACAGAAGGCATTGTACCATGAAATATACAACATATCTCTGACACACCTGACGAAAACAAACAATGGGGAAAGATTGACTATTTAATAAATGGTGATGGGAAAACTGGCTAGCCATATGAAGAAAGCTGAAAGTGGACCCCTTCCTTACAGCTTGTAAAATAATTAACTCAAGATGGATTAAAGACTTAAACATAAGATCTAAAACCATAAAAACTCTAGAAGACAACCAAGCCAATACCATTCAGAACATAGGCATAGGCAAAGACTTCACGACTAAAACACCAAAAGCAGTGGCAACAAAAGCCAAAATTGAGAAATGGGATCTAATTAAACTAAAGATAGCTTCTGCACAGCAAAAGACACTATCATCGGAGTGAACACACAACCTACAGAGTGGGAGAAAATTTTTGCAATCTATCCATCTAACAAAGGGCTAATATCCAGAATCTACAAGGAACTTAAACAAATTTACAAGAAAAAAACAACCCCATCAAAAAGTGGGAAAACGATATGAACAGACACTTCTCAAAAGAAGACATTTATGCAGCCAATAAACACATGAAAAAAAGCTCATCATAGGCTGGGCGTGGTGGCTCACGCCTGTAATCCCATCACTTTGGGAGGCCAAGGCGAGTGGATCACAAGGTCAGGAGTTTGAGACTTGCCTGGCCACTATGGTGAAACTCTGTCTCTACCAAAAACACACAAAAAAACTTTAGCCAGGCGTGGTGGTATATATCTGTAATCCCAGCTACTCAAGAGGCTAAGGCAGGAGAATTGCTTGAACCCATTAGGTGGAGGTTGCAGTGAGCCAAAATTGTGCCACTGCACTCCACTCTGGGTGACAGAGTGAGGCTGTCTCGAAGAAAAAAAAAAAAAAAAGCTCATCACCCCTGGTCCAATGAGATACCATCTCGCGCCAGTTAGAATGGCAATCATTAAAAAGTCAGGAAACAACAGGTGCTAGAGAGGATGTGGAGAAATAGGAATGCTTTTACACTGTTGGTGGGAGTGTAAATTAGTTCAACCATTGTGGAAGACAGTGTAGCCATTCCTCAAGGATCCAGAACTAGAAATATCATTTGACCTAACAGTCTCATTACTAGGTACACATCCAAAGGATTGTAAATCATTCTACTATAAAGACACATTCACACATATGTTTATTGCAGCACTATTCACAATAGCAAAGACTAGGAACCAACCCAAATGCCCATCAACGATAGACTGGATAAAGAATATGTGGCACATATACACCATGGAATACCATGCAGCTATAAAAAAGGATGGATTAATGTCTTTTGCAGAGACATGGATGAAGCTGGAAACCATCATTCTCAGCAAACTATCACAAGAACAGGAAACCAAACACCACATGTTCTCACTCATAAGTGGGAGTTGAACAATGAGAACACATAGACACAGGGTGGGGAACATCACACACTGGGGCCTGTCAGTGGGTAGGAAGGAAAGAGGAGGGATAGCATTAGGAGAAATACTTAATGTAGATGACGGGTTGATGGGTGCAGCAAACCACGACAGCACATGTATACCTGTTTCACAAAACTGCAAGTTCTGCATATGTATCCCAGAACTTAAAGTGTATGTATGTGTGTATATATATACACACAAATGTAAATGTAAATGTAAATAAATTGAAAATGGTAAAAATAGAAATATGTTTTCTACACAAATAGCGACATAATAAAGCAAGATAGAATGTATGTTTGAGTTAAAAAAAATTGCTTAGAAGACAACTTGAATTCCATTCCAAGGAACTAGTTTTCAAAAGTTTACAACCAGATTTCAGTTTGGCAAAAGGCAACAATGCTGTTTTGAAAATAATTTCTGAAAAGAGCTTCCCCAGCAGTTCCAAATGGCAGTCCTGATACAAGGAAGTAGGGGCAATTTTGTTACCACCAGGAACACTGAATTTATTTTCAGACCTTGAAATTCTGGGAGGCCCTCGAAGAATAATCAACTACAATATTTTACTTTACATAGAAATATTGTTTTAATGTTAATATAAAAGCTTGTATATGAACTAAAACTGTCAATCTTCCACTTTTAAGAAAGAAGAATCCATTATGCCCCTAATCTATAGTGAGTTGATATGTTCCATAAGCAGTTCTGGAAGGAGGCTACACTTAGAGCATAAATTGGTATAGATCGCTTTGCTCTCACAGATAGCGACACAATATTTTCTGCTGAATGGGAAAAAGTTTGAAGGCATAAATCAAGATAAAGCAATCATCTGACAAAGAATTACAAAGAGGCCCCATACCTTTTTCTTAGTGAACGCCATGTGACACATTGATTTTCCACTGAAGATAAAAGCCAAAATCATGTGTCATCAATAGAAAGCAAGCAAAACTATTTGGTTCAATATGTTATGGTACTTAACAAAAAAAACTTGCAGAGAAAAGACAAATCTAAAATGTTGCACATGATTCAAACAAGTCTGGATCAGAAGAGACATTTCAGAGGTCACTGCTAGAGAGTCAAGGATACATTAGAGAGAAATAAACTCCTGCTTTTTTGTTTATCTCCTTGCATACACAGATACTGTCTGATGAAGATGATTGATATCAGGTATGGTATTTGATGGTATAGTCATTTACAAAATAATTCATCCCTTATGATCTAATGCAATTTTCTTCATATTACACGTGTATATTTAAATACTTCCTTGTGAAGTGGAGGCTAGCCAGGCTGCTGTTAGCATATCCAGTACATTTCTGCAAATTCCAAAATGGCAAATCCCACAGTTGAAATTTCAACCTTTCTAGCGTCCCTCGGCTGGAGTGCATAATCACGGCAAAAGTCTGCAACATCAGAGGTGGCCGCCACAGACACAAAGTCTATGTTTCTCATTCCATTCTACCAAATCTATTCAGCAGTCTGGGTGAGGGGGCTTGGCAGTATCTATGAGCAGAAAGCATTCAAATGGCTGGTATATGTGCTTCCGGGGAAACTAAGGGGAAAAAGAGAGAGGGAGGGAGGGAGGGAACAAGAAAGAAGAAGGAAACTCAAGGAGAGAGGAAGGGAAGGAGGCTGGCAAGAAGGGATGGAGGGAGCAAGGGAGGGAGGAATAAAGGAAGGAAGTTACACCAAGTTTCAAAACTGGCCACGGACTGAGAAGGATTAAGAGACAAACGGAATTGAAAGCATTTCTGTTCATACTCGGTATTTTTCTTACCCATTCTTGCAAATTAGTAATTTAAAAATTTTCATTTCCACAAATCCACGTGTTTTCTTGTTCCTCTCTCTCCGCTCTTTTTCCTTCTTTCCTTCCTGCCTTTCTTCTTTCTTTTCAACATAGGTTATATAAATGTGTGAGAGCTATCACTAGTCTACGTTAATCATCAGGATTTTCCTGTATATTTCCAATTAAGATGACCCATAATAATATTCTACTGTAATTTTGGAGGGTCCAAAATACTAGATGGCATTTAGTGTTTTGGAAATCATGACAAGTCTAACAGGACTTTAAAAAACCTATCAAGACATCTGATGTGTTTTCTTGCCCATACATTCTTTAGTGAGGTCTGCTTGACCCTTTCTTCTTCCCTTCTCTAGTCATGGGTTCTTCACACTGAAAACTAAGCTTTGCATCAGTGTTTGACGAACAGGTGACATAATAAACTGCAGTTACATTTTAAATTCAGCTCAAGATGGTAGATGAGAAATCCAAGATTGTGAAGTGAGATTTAGCATGCTGTTCAGTATGCAACAAATCTGAGTGTTGCTCACACAGGATTCATACCAACAGGCTCCTTCCAAAACCTTTCAATGCAAATTCTAGCAAATGCACACTTGGAAGAAAAATGTTCCATGAAGTTGTATATGTAAATTTATACTTTCAGCATTTATGTATATAATTTCAGGGGAAGTGGGATCAACTTAACATTATTAAACATAGTCCAATGATATTTACAACATAACTTCAGAAACATTTTATTACTAGAAGTATTTTAAAAAGGATGTACCATTTAGGATTTAAGACACAACCCACAAATGAAAAAACAAATGAGATTATAAACAACATTTTTTAAAAAAATTATGCCATCTCTTTCACTACAAAATCCTCCTGGGGGAAAAATATCTTTTCCTTCATTATTAAAGGATGTTATCAGAGCACAGTGGAATTCTTTCAGATTTAGTCAGAAGGTTCTCTGGAGTTGAGAGATCTATTGGAGAATATTTTCTTTGAAAGTCCATGTCCTTTCCCCAGGCCTACATCATATATAAATAAACATTTCAGAAAAGGGGCCATGTTAGGAAAAAGTGGGTTGAAGATTGTAAGACGTGGTTCCTGGGTGCCAAATAATTCACAAGTTGGAATAAGCTGGGTTTTTGTAACACTTCTCTATGACTGCCATTGATACTGAACTATGCCAAGGAACTAAGTCCTACCAAGGAAAAGCAGGAGGAAAACAGGTGTAAGAAAACATTTCCTGTCAGTGTGTCCAGAGATAGCATGAGTCAACAGCGGCTCCTCATGAAGCCATCGATTCGTAACACTGGAGTATCTAGAATGCATCTGGGTCGAATTATTAAAAAGAAAGTTCTTCTCAAGCTAGTTGTAATGGTAGCTAATTTAAAAAATTAATGTTCTGCGATTCTGATAAAAACCTATGTGGTGAACCAACAATAAAGGCGGCTGGAGATATTGGTATGAAATAGTTATTTTTCCTTATATACCTGGACGTTCATGTAAGAAATTATACTTTTGGAAGGTCTGTCATATTCTCAGTGTATAAGAGTTGAATCATTTTTAGAAGTTATTGTCAGAATTTTGCTTTAATAGTGCAGTAAAGTGTGCATTCTCTCTCTCTCATTTTCATTCAACAGCCTCTACAAATTGAGCCTGGCTCAAAGGTCTTTCCCTCTTGGAATATGACTCCTCCCCTGTCCCTCTACATAGGCTGTTCTATAACAAATTATTTTGCTGTCTTGATTTTTCAGAGACCTCATGCTAGTAGTAAAGAGCCAGGAGAAAGTGAGATGTCCTATATAAAAGGCCTGCTAGAAAAAGAAATCAGCACTGAGTTCTAAGGATACTGAACAACTTTTTAAAAAACAAGCAAGCCATATTAAACACATTAGTTACAACCAAATTAGATAAAACCATGAAAATTATCCAAGAAGAAAAAGTACATCACCTGTCTAGGTTTAAAATTGCTTAAGGCTGCCATCCAAGGACCATCTATGATAACAAATACAGTAGTCTGTATTGACACAAAGTTTTAGTGATAGACGTAATTACATTCTTCTGCTGGTGGTGTTCTAGAATAAATGGAATATCTGCTGATCAAATCTGAATGCATCCCATAATATTAGCATGTAGGATCCCAGATCTGCAGGCACTATCTCTTTCTCAGATCTACACTTTGAATATTATGTTAGTTAAAATGAGAAGTATGTTAGAAAATGTCTTTTACAAAAGAAATATTGGCTGAGTATGGTGGCTCATGCCTGTAATCACAACACTCTGGGAGGCCAAGGTGAGAAGATCTCTTGAGCTCAAGAATTTGAGACCAGCTTGGGCAACATATCTATAAAAAATTTTAAAACTTAGCCGGTGTGGTGGTGCACACCTATAGGCACAGCTACTTCAGAGGCTGAATCAAGAGGATCACTTGAGCTTGGGAGTTTGAGGTTGCAGTGAACTATGAACATGGCACTGAACTCCAGTCTGGGCAACAGAGTGAGAACTTGTCTTCAAAAAAATAAAAAAGAAGAAAAAAATAGGAAATATTGTGTTCACATATGCTATGGTACTCTTTCTTATATAAACTATTTCTTTGCAGTATTCTAGAGGATTTAAGACAAATTTACCACTGAATAATTTCATATGGTATATTATTGCATTAGTATAGTATGTTATTATATAATTAGTATAAGTGACCAGTGCTGCAACAACCACATTCCAAAAAGTATTGTGATCCTCCAAAATTACAATGTCTAAATGACATTATTCTCCTTCATGAGACCATTATACCTTAATTTTTCAGCACCATGAAAATCTACAAATGCCCTCTAAAATATATTTAGAAAACGTGGGATAAAAATAGATACAGTTTCAGAAGATACATATATTTTGAAAATTAGCCTTTTTGGAATAAATTATTCTTTATGACATATAAATAAACACATTTTTCAGACTGGCGGGGTAACATTTGCATCAGTCAAAATAATTAGATTACTAAAACCTGTAATCTTATTAGAAAAATGGTTTATTGAGAGAATCATTGGAATTATTAGCCTTCAAGCTGCTATAGAGTGAATCTGATCAAAATAATTAAGATAATATTATTTCATTTTTCAGTATAATATCTCCTTAGTATTTTTGTTTCTTATTTAATATGTGATTATATTTACTTCTGTGAATAATATGCATGAAGATCATTACAGTGTCAAGATCACTGGGTTCAGAGCACAGAAACCTCAAGTCTATTCTTTTTTCTTAAATACCTGTAAGACTTTAAAGAAGACAGAGTTTCTGGACTCTAATTTCTCTATCTGTAGAATAAATGGGTTAGACCAAATAACTCCTTTCTGCTTATAAATTTTCTAATTATATGACTGAGCTTACACCTGGAAAACAGTCTATCTCCTGTATAAATTAATGATAGAAATGAAAACCACCACGTTTCATGAAATTAACCACATAAATATCAACATCAACTGCTCAGAAGGACTTAAGTGCAAGTATCACAGGAATTCTGAAGCACAGAGAACTAAATATAAGAAATGTAACACTCTTCGTATTTTCAAAGAAGATTTTAATAATATATGTAAACACAGTAGCCTGTTCATAAGAAAAAAGAAAAGGGACGTCTTAGCATATTCAGGGTTCAACCAAAACTACTACTGGAATGTAAATCAAAGTAATATTCACCTAACTGTCATAATTGGCATGAATAATTTTAAGTAAAACACTTTTATTTGATATTAAATGTGAACAATAAGCCAAAACAGAGAAAATTAATAAATTGATCATTTATTGAAACTGAAATAAAAATATATAATTATTGAAGCCTCTTATATACATAAACCAATCATTGCTTAAATGAGCTGACATACTAGCTCCATAGTTTTATGTCACTAAGGAACTCTTTTGAACACAATAAAGAAACCAGAATTGAGCACAAAGAATGATGAACTGGGAAGTTCATGGCTTTCTATCTGCTAATTAGGAGTACAATCATTCAGTCAAACAGCCACTCAACAAACATTTAGCATACAGCTTCTGGATACCAGGTACTGGTGTAGGTGCTGGAGCAACAAGGAAATAGTCCCTGCATTCAGTGAGCTCACAGGCAAGTAAACAAGTAAGTATAAAGACTGCATGACTGATTGGGAGCGGTGGTTCATGCCTGTAATCCCAGCACTTTGGGAGGCCAACGTGGGCAGATCACGAGGTCAAGAGATCGAGACCATCCTGGCCAACATAGTGAAACCCCGTCTCTACTAAAAATACAAAAATTAGCTGGGCACGGTGGTGCACGCCTGTAGTTACTTGGGAGGCTGAGGCAAGAGAATCAGTTGAACCTGGAAGGTAAAGGTTGCAGTGAGCTGAGATCACACCACTGCACTCCAGCCTGGTGACAGAGTGAGACTCTGTCTCAAAAAAAAAAAAAAAAAAAAGACTCCATGATAAATGTGTATCTACAAAGGGCACAAAGGAATGAGTAGCTAATCCCCAAAGCCATATGGAGCAGTCAGTATAAGCTTCAGGAAAAGAAACTGAAGTAAAAAACTAACCTGAATCTGAAAAAAATGAGTAGGTATTTTCCAAGCACGTTTCAGGGGAAAAGTTGCAGGATGCAGAAGTCCTCCCAAGTACAAAAAGAGAATGAACTCTGGACAACTGGCAATTTATGGCACACAGGAATCAGTAAATGTAGGGATGAGAGGCACACAGAAACATGGGCAAAAACAGGAGTTTTGACTTTATTCCATAAATCATGGAAAGCCACCAATGGGTTTTAAGTAATAAAATACTAAGACCAGGTTTGCATTTTAGAAAGATCAATTTGATTTCAGTGAGCAGGTCCAAAAATGAAAGCAGCAAGGCCAGATAGAAGGTCCTACTGCAACTAGCTATGGTTAGAGATGCAGACCAAAACTAAGGTGAAATCATTTAGAAGAAAGAACGTGGATGTAAGAGCCATTGGTTTGGCCTCTCCACATCATTTTTTAAATTTTATTTTCATTTATTTATTTATTTATTTTTTTGAGACAGAGTCTCGCTCTGTCACCCAGACTGGAGTGCAGTGGTGTGATCTTGGCTCACTGCAAGTTCTGCCTCCTGGGTTCACACTATTCTCCTGCCTCAGCCTCCCGAGTAGCTGGGACTACAGGCACGCGCCACCACGCCCAGCTAATTTTTTCTATTTTTTAGTAGAGATGGGGTTTCACCGTGTTAGCCAGGATGGTCTCAATCTCCTGACCTCGTGATCCACCCACCTCGGCCTTCCAATGTGCTGGGATTACAGGCTTGAGCCACCATGCCCAGCTGGCCTCTCCACATCTTTACTGTTATACTGATAACATGGGGATGAAAATAAATATTATTTGTATTTAAACTATTATTGTTATGTGAAAATTAAACAAATAACATACTATGATAACATCTGAGGTTCAAGAAATATTAAGTCTTGAAAATAGGAAAGATGAAAGGAAGGAAACAGGGAGTGGGGAGGAAAGTAGGAGAAAGGAGAGAATATAGGAATGAGAGAGGAGGAAAATAATAAGAAAGAAGTAGAAAGCCAGGTACGGTGGCTCATGACTGTAATCCCAGTGCTTTGGGAGGCCGAGTCAGGCAGATCACAAGGTCAGGAGTTCAAGACCAGCCTGGCCAATATGGTAAAACTTTGTCTCCACTAAAAATACAAAAATTAGCTGGGTGTGGTGGCAGGCACCTATAGTCCCAGCTACTCGGGAGGCTGAGGCAGGAGAATCACTTGACCCTGGGAGGCAGAGGTTGCAGTGAGCTGAGATCACACCACTGCACTCCAGCCTGGGTGACAGAGAAAGATGCTGTCTCCAAAAAAAAAAAAAAAAAAAGAAAGAAAGAAGTAGAAAAAGATATAGTATTTCTTAATCAGCAGAAGCTACTCTTATTTTTCAATACTCTACCTTTCTAATGTATCACTGACAAGGAAAGGTCTTGAATAATTGACTGAAGTCAGAATAGGTAAGGCACTCTACCTTTGGATACATGAGAGGCCTTAAAAAGTTCATGGAAAATGTATATTATGAAAAAAACTATGCAAAGGTTTCAATTTTGGCAGCAAAATAAACTCATACTAATTTATTATAGCATGTTTGAACAGGATCTAGTTTGAGACAGTAAGAAGGAGTAGACATTAGTTTGAAAAGAGCCCCTAGCAGAGCAATGTAAATTCTGCTAAAATTGAAGCAAGAACAAACATTAGATTATGATGAAGCTTGAGTGAAAGAATGGTGAAATCACTGATGCTTTACAAGAAGTTTGAGGGGACAATGCACCAAAGAAATCAGTAGTTCACAAGCGGACAGCTTTTTTAAAGAAGAAACGAGATGATGTGGAAGATGAAGTCCACAGGGACAGATCATCCATATCAATTTGCAAGGAAAAAAATTAATCTTGTTTGTGCCCTAATTGAAGAGGACTGATAATCAACAGCACAAACAATAGCCAACATCGTAGACATCTTAATTGGTTCAGCTTACACAGTTCTGACTAAAAAATTAAAGTTGAACCAACTTTCCACTGCATGGGTGCCAAAAGTGTTGTGCTCAGATCAGCTGCAGACAAGAGGAGAGCTCTCAATGGAAATTTTAAAGAACTAGGGTCAAGATCCTGAAGGATTTCTTTGAAGAATTGTAACAGAAGATAAAACATGGCTTTCCCAGTATGATCCTGAGGGCAAAACACAATCAAAGCAATGGCTACCAAAGGTGGAAGTGGTCCAGTCAAAGCTAAAGGGGATCACTCAAGAGCAAAGGTCACGGCAACAGTTTTTTGGGGACATTCCAGGCATTTTGCTTGTTGACTTTGTGGAAGGTCAAAGAACAATAATATCTGCATATCATGAGAGTGTTTTGAATAAGTTAGCCAAAGTTTTAGGGCAAAATACCTGGGAAAGCTTTAGCAGACAGTCCTCTAACACCACAATGTTTCTGCTCATTCCTGTCATCAAGCAAAGGCAATTTTGTGAGAGTCTCAATGGGAAATTGTCAGGCATCCACCTTACAGCTCTGATTTGGCTCCTTCTGACTTCTTTTTGTTTCCCAATCTCAACAAATGTGGAAAGGGCACCCATTTTTCTTAAGTTAATAATGTATAAGAGACTGCATTGACATTGTTAAGTTCCCAGGACCATCAGTTCTTTAGGGATGAAAACCGAAGATCACATTTTCAATGTTTATCTTTTAACTTCATTTTTCCACAAACTTTTTGAAGTTTCTCCATACAAATGTCTCCATACAAATGAGCACTTGCAAAATAAGCAGAGAGTCTCATTCAATGGACAGAAAGTTCTGTGCCATCTAAAAATTATCTTAAGCAAGTTCAATGTGTAGCAACAGACTGTATTGAGAAATATCAGTTAGTTTGACTTCTGCAATGACCATGATGGAGTAACAAGAACTAGACTTTCTCTCCCTCCTGAAACAACCAAAAAAATGGCCAAAATGTATGCCACAAAAGTTTGCAAGACCCTGTAAAGTCAGTCTCAAACAAGGTGAGCCTATCAACGGCCCTAATTTATGCCTGGAGAAAGTTTTCCAGCCCACTACTCCAGGAGAAAAGCCCAAGAGGAGCCCATTGTTCTCCCTGAGCTGAGGGGACAGAGCTGAGAGTCCACAGAAACCATGTTGACATGAGCTCTCAGGACAAGGTTTCCGAGAAGAAGGGGCTGCACAGAAAGAGAACTCCAGAGCTCTGCAAAGGGTCCCCCTAAAGTACATAGCTAAGTAATTGTTAGGACAGGCCTAGAGAAAAGTACCTACGGTTGGGGAAACAACACCCAGATAAGATGAAAAGTAACAGTACACATGCTCACCAAGGTCCAGTAATAGTGCTTATTTTATCAGCCAAACCAGAAACACCTCAAGATTCCCAGGGATACCCAGAAGGATCTTGCCTCACTAGTTGGGAGTGATTAGCTCTAAAATGAGAACTGGTCTGATCCCACCTAATGAATTTTTAAAGCAAGACCAAAAGGAGTCAAACTCTTTCCAACTAAACTTAAATACATACCAATACAAAGATCAAGAATATTTATATATACTTCCAGCACTCAATAAGATAAAAGTCACCATATCTGACATCCAGACACAGTTTAGCAGAGACACAACAGTAACAACAAAACACAGAAGAACATGGCTCATAATAAGGAGAAAAATCACTGAGTCAGAACTGATCCAGAGTAAATCAAGGTGCCAGAGTTATCAGTTAAGAACATTAAAATGCTTATTGAAACAGTATTCTATATGTTCTAAAATAGAGACATGCAAGATACACTAAAGGAGGCTGGGCGCAGTGGCTCACGCCTGTAATCTCAGCATTTTGCGAGGCCGAGGCAGGTGGATCACGAAGTCAGGAGTTCAGGACCAGCCTGACCAATATGGTGAAATCCCATCTCTACTAAAAATACAAAAATTAGCGGGGCATAGTAGCATGCAGCTGTAGTCCCAGCTACATGGTAGGCTGATAGCACATTAGTCATTACAGAAGAAAAGATAGACACCTCTCAAAATAAAATAGAGAGAGAAAATAAATTTTTAAAAAACATGAACAGAGCAATAGTAGACAGTAAATTTCAAGTAACTGAATTTACGTGTAATCTCAGTTCCCAAAGGAGAGGAGAGGAAAGATGTGAAAACATTTGGGACTTTGAGTCAGGCAAAGCTTTCTTTGATATGACCCCACAGCATGATTTATATAATAATATATTGATAAGAAGAACTCATCCAATTTAAAAAAAAGAATCTGCTCTTCAAAAGAATCTATTAAGAGACTGAAAAGACAAGCTGCAGGCTGGGAGAAAATATTTGCAATTCATATATCTGATAAAAGGCTTGCATCAAAAATATATTTTAAAAGCTCAAAACTTAATAATGAAAAACAAACAACCCCATTTAAAACTTGGGTGAAAGACTGGAACAGACATTTCAAAGTAGACATTTGTTTGGTAAATAAGCACATATGCTCAACATAATTAATGCTTAGGGCAATGCAAATTAAAACCAAAATGAGACGCCACTATCTGTTTTTAAATAGCTAAGATTAGCATGACTGATAATAGCCAAGCACTGGCTTGGATGTGGAGAAGCTGAAACTCTCATACACTGCTGATGGGAATACAAAAAAGTGTAACCTTTGAAAAACAGTTTAAGAGTCCCTTAAAAAGTTAAACATACTTCTGCCATAAGACTCAGCCATTGCACTCCTGGGTATTTACCCAAGAGAGATAAAAGTAGGTGTTCATATAATGATATCAACACAAATGTTCATAGCACATGTATTCATAATAGCCCAAACTAGAAACAGTCTAAATATCAATCAATACATTAATGAATTAACTTGCTTTATCCGAATTAATTATGGATACATACTATAACATGAATGAATCTCAAAATAACTGTATTAAGTGAAACAAGGCAGACTCTAGAGGTAAAACATGCAGAGAAAAAAACATAAAATGTCAGACAAAAAAGTGCATAGTGTAAAATTGTATTTATATACATTTTTTGACTGTATAAATTACTGTCCAGTGACAGAAAGCAGTTTGGTGGTTTTTAAGGGCGAGGAATGAGGGGCCAGAGAAATGTATTATAAAGAGGCATCAGGAAACTGGAGGTGAAGTATATTTCCATCACCTCGATTGTGTGCTGATGGTTTCTAAACTTTCAATATTTTTAGTTTATTATATGTTATACAAAATAAAGCTTATAATAAAAATCAAAAGATTGAGCCATCCTTATTTTCTCTATAAAAGAGCAGAATTCTCCTTTTAGAGATTTGGAAAGATTATTAAAAGATAAGTTACAAAATACAGTACCTGACACGTATAAAATATTAAATAAATACTAGCCATGCTTAATCATTTTGTTTTAAGTCTATATGAGTCAAGTTTTAGTAGAAATATGGGCTAGAAAAAAAAAACAGAAAGCGGGACTCTGTGATCCGACTTGGGCTTATAGAACAGACTGCACTAGTTTGTTCTCATGCTGCTAATAAAGTCATACCCAAGACAGGGTAATTTAGAAAGGAAAGAGGTTTAATGAACTCACAATTCCACATGGCTGGGGAGGCCTCACAGTCACGGCAGAAGGCAAAAAAGAAGCAAAGGCACATCTTAAATGGTAGCAGAGAAGAAAGCTTGTGTAGGGAAACTCCCATTTTAAAAGCATCAGATCTCGTGAGACTTATTCGCTACCAGGAGAACAGTAGGGGGAACCCGCCCCTATGATTCAATGATCTCCACCTGACTCCATCCTTGACATGCGGGGATAATTACAATCAAGGTGAGATTCGGGTGGAGACACAGCCGAATCATATCAATGACTAATGAGAGTTATGTCCAGAACCTAATGAAAACCTGTCTGAGGCCACATTCCCTGTAAAGCAGATTTGAGATAGAGATTTGTGTAGAGAACATTTAACTGGGTAAAATCCTAGGAGCCAACAACTGTGGCGAAAAAGCTGAATTGGACAAAGGGAGTTGAGATGTGAGGCAGTCACAACAAATACCTCAGCTAATCTCAAGGGGGAGCTGAGAAGCTGGGGTGACCCTTCAGAGTTGCCCTAAATTGAGGCAGGAGTATGGAGTTTTAATACCTTTCACTGGCCATTCTTCAGATACGAGTTGTCCCCAAGGATGGACATCAGCTTGACAAGTTATTAATTAGATCTCCTGAGAATAAATTCTAGAGAGAATCAGCTGAGAGGAATGATTTGCCAACACTCCCAATAGCTGGGCAAACTTCAGTTTTGAGGGAGGATTTGGGTCACACACAAAAGTCTCCACAACCAATTATTCATGGGAAATTCTATGTAGGCAGAGCTATTTCATGGCCAGTTAATCAAAACTACATAATCTATTTGGTTAAGCAAAAGAAATTAAAAAGATAAAATAAAATCTATATAATAACACTCAAAAGTTTTTAATGCATTTGCCTTGCATTTCGTATGTTTTGCCTTGCATTTGTTTATTTGATTTCAAGAACTTTTAGAGAACAATAATTACTAATATAATATGGAGTAGCACAGCATAGACGAGGGAAGCTAACTCTCTCCCTTTTCCCAGAACCTGGAACAGCTAAAGATCCTAAGGATTGTCAGCTTTGGTATCTGACATAGGTTGGATGCTTGTCCCCTTCAAATCTCACGTTAAAATGTGATCCCCAATGTTGGAGATAGATGCCTCCTGAATGGCTTGGTGCTGTCCTCTTGGTAATGAATGAGTCCTTACCCTGTGAGTTCATGCGATATCTGGTTGTTTAAAAGAGACTGACACCTCCTCCCTGTCTCTCTTGCTTCCTCTCTCACCATGTGATATGCTGGTTTCCCTTCACCTTCCACCATGATTGGAAGGTTCCTGAGGCCCTCCCTGGAAGCAGGTGCCAGTACTATGCTTCATGTACAGCCTTCACAACAAGGAGCCAAATAAACCGCATTTCTTTATAAATTACCCAGCCTCAGGTATTTCTTTATAACAATGCAAATGGGCTAACAGAGTATCATTCATGGACAGTGAGTATATTAGTCAATTTTCATGCTGCTGATAAAGACATACCCAAGACTGGGTAATTTGTAAAGAAAAAGAGGTTTAATGAATTCACATATCTGTACCGCTACCTGTATAAATATGGAAATATCTTCACCGCTACCTGTACAAACATGGAAATACCTACACCGCTACCTGTACAAACATGGAAATATCTACACCGCCATCTCTATAAACATGGAAATATCTACACTGACATCTCTATAAACATGGAAGTAACTAAACCGCCATCTGTATGAACTTGGCAATATCTACACCGCTATCTCTATAAAGGTGGAAATATCTACACCGCCATCTGTATAAACATGGAAATATCTACATCGCAACCTGTATTAAGATGGAAATATCTACACCGCCATCTCTATAAACATGGAAATATCTACACCGCCATCTGTATGAACATGGAAATATCTGCACCGCCATCTGTATGAACATGGAAATATCTACACCGCCAGCTCTATGAACATGGAAATATCTACACCGCCATCTGCATGAACATGGAAATATCTACACCGCCATCTGTATGAACATGGAAATGTCTTCACCGCCATCTGTATGAACATGGAAATATCTACACCGACATCTGTATGAACATGGAAATATCTACACCACCATCTGTATGACCATTGAAATATGTTCACCGCTATCTCTATCAACATGGAAATATCTACACCGCTATCTCCATAAACATGTAAATGTATACAACGCTATCTGTGTAAACATGGAAATGTCTACACCGCTATCTGTGTAAACATGGAAATATCTAAACCGCTATCTGTATAAACATGGAAATATCTACACCGATATCTGTATGAATATGAAAATATCTACAGCGCCATCTGTATAAACATGGAAGTATCTACACCGCAATCTCTCTAAACATGGAAACATCTACACTGCCATCTCTATAAACATGGAAATACCTACACCGCCATCTGTATGGTCATGAAAATATCTACACCGACATCTCTATAAACATGGAAATATCTACACCGCCATCTCTACAATCATGGAAATATCTAAACCGCCATCTGTATGAACATGGAAATATCTACACCGCTATCTCTATAAAGATGGAAATATCTACACCGCCATCTGTTTAAACATGGAAATAGCTACACCGCTATCTGTATTAAGATGGAAATATCTACACCGCCATCTCTATAAAGATGGAAATATCTACACCGCCATCTGTATGAACATGGAAATATCTACACCGCTATCTGTGTAAACATGGAAGTATCTTCACCGCTATCTGCATAAACATGGAAATATCTACAGCGCTATCTGTATAAATATGGAAATATCTACACCGCTATCTGTATAAACTTGGAAATACCTTCACCGCCATCTGTATAAACATGGAATTAGCTACACCGCTATCTCTATAAACATGAAAATATCTACAACGCTATCTGTGTAAACTTGGAAATGTCTACACCGCTTTCTGTGTAAACAAGGAAATATCTACACGGCCATCTGTATAAACATGGAAATATCTACACCGCCATCTGCATAAACATGGAAATATCTACACCGCCACACGTATAAACATGGAAATATCTACAAAGCCGTCTGTTTAAACATGGTAATATCTATAACCCTATATGTATAAACCTGGAAATATCTACATCGCCATGTGTATAAACATGGAAATATCTACACCGCTATCTCTATAAACATGGAAATATCTACACCACCATCTGTACATACATGGAAATATCTACACCGCCATCTCCAAAAACACTGAAATAACTACAACGCCTTCTGTATGAATATGGAAATATCTACACTGCCACCTGTATAAACATGGAAATACCTACACCGCCATCTGTATAAACATGGAAATATCTACACCGTCATCTCTATAAACATGGAAATATCTCCACCGAAATTTCTATAAACATGGAAATAACCACACCGCTATCTCTATAAACATGGATATATTTACACTGCTATCTGAATAATCATGGAAATATCTACACTGCTGTCTGTGAAACAGGGAATTATCTACACCGCTATCTCTATAAACATGGAAATATCTACACGACTATCTCTATAAACACGGAAATATCTACACCAATATCTTTGTAAACATAGAAATATCTATAACGCTATGTGTATAAACATGGAAATATCTACACCGCTATGTGTATAAACATGGAAATATCTACACCGCCATCTGTATAAACATGGAAATATCCACACCGCCATCTCTATAAACATTGAAATATCTACACCGCCATCTGTATGCACATGGAAATATCTACACCGCCATGGTTATAAAGATGGAAATAACTACAACGCTATCTGTATGAACATGGAAATATCTACACCACCGTCTGTATAAACAAGGAAATAACTATAATGCCATCTCCAGAAACATGGAAATATCTACTCCGCTATCTGTGTAACCATGGAAATCTCTACACTGCTATCTGTATAACATGGAAATATCTACACCACTATCTGTAAAATCATGGAAATATCTTCAGCGCTATCTGTATAAAAATGGAAATACCTACAGAGCTATCTGTAAATACAAGGAAATATCTACACCGCCATCTCTGTAAACATGTAAATGTCTACATTGACATCTGTATAAACATGGGAATATCTACACCGCTATCTGTATATACATGGAAATATCTACACCGCTACCTGTACAAACATGGAAATATCTACACTGCTATCTGTAAAACAGGGAAATATCTTGACTGCTATCTATATAAACATGGAAATATCTACACTGCTATCTGCATAAACATGGAAATATCTACACCGCTATCTGTATAAACATGGAAATATCTACACCGACATCTGTACGAACATGGAAATGTCTAAACCGCCAACTCTATAAACATGTAAATATCTACACCGCCATCTGTAGGAACATGGAAATATCTACACCGCCATCTGTATGAACATGGAAATATCTACACCGCCATCTGTATGACCATTGAAATATGTTCACCGCTATCTCTACAAACATGGAAATATCTACACCGCTATCTCCATAAACATGTAAATGTATACAACGCTATCTGTGTAAACATGGAAATGTCTACACCGCTATCTGTGTAAACATGGAAATATCTAAACCACTATCTGTATAAACATGGAAATATCTACACCAATATCTGTATGAATATGAAAATATCTACAGCGCCATCTGTATAAACATGGTAGTATCTACACCGCAACCTCTCTAAACATGGAAATATCTACACTGCCACCTCTATAAACATGGAAATACCTACACCGCCATCTGTATGGTCATGAAAATATCTACACCGACATCTCTATAAACATGGAAATATCTACACCGCCATCTCTACAATCATGGAAATATCTAAACCGCCATCTGTATGAACATGGAAATATCTACACCGCTATCTCTATAAAGATGGAAATATCTACACCGCCATCTGTTTAAACATGGAAATAGCTACACCGCTATGTGTATTAAGATGGAAATATCTACACCGCCATCTCTATAAAGATGGAAATATCTACACCGCCATCTGTATGAACATGGAAATATCTACACCGCTATCTGTGTAAACATGGAAGTATCTTCACCGCTATCTGTATAAACCTGGAAATATCTACACCGCTATCTGTATAAATATGGAAATATCTACACCGCTATCTGTATAAACATGGAAGTATCTTCACCGCCATCTGTATAAACATGGAAATAGCTACACCGCTATCTCTATAAACATGAAAATATCTACAACGCTATCTGTGTAAACTTGGAAATGTCTACACCGATTTCTGTGTAAACAAGGAAATATCTACACGGCCATCTGTATAAACATGGAAATATCTACACCGCCATCTGCATAAACATGGAAATATCTACACCGCCACATGTATAAACATGGAAATATCTACACCGCTATGTGTATAAACATGGAAATATCTACACCGCCATCTGTATAAACATGGAAATATCTACACTGCCATCTCTATAAACATTGAAATATCTACACCGCCATCTGTATGCACATGGAAATATCTACACCGCCATGTGTATAAAGATGGAAATATCTACACCGCTATCTGTATGAACATGGAAATATCTACACCACCATCTGTATAAACAAGGAAATAACTATAATGCCATCTCCATAAACATGGAAATATCTACTCCGCTATCTGTATAAACATGGAAATATCTACACCGCTATCTGTATAACATGGAAATATCTACAAAACTATCTGTATAATCATGGAAATATCTTCAGGGCTATCTGTATAAAAATGGAAATATCTACAGCGCTATCTGTAAATACAAGGAAATATCTACACCGCTATCTCTATAAACATGTAAATGTCTACATTGCCATCTGTATAAACATGGGAATATCTACACCGCTATCTGTATATACATGGAAATATCTACACCGCTATCTGTATAAATATGGAAATATCTACACCGCTATCTGTATAAACATGGAAATATCTTCACCGCTATCTGTATAAACATGGAAATAGCTACACCGCTATCTCTATAAACATGAAAATATCTACAACGCTATCTGTGTAAACTTGGAAATGTCTACACCGCTTTCTGTGTAAACTAGGAAATGTCTACACGGCCATCTGTATAAACATGGAAATATCTACACCGCCATCTGCATAAACATGGAAATATCTACACCGCCACACGTATAAACATGGAAATATCTACACCGCCGTCTGTTTAAACATGGTAATATCTATAACCCTATATGTATAAATATGGAAATATCTACATCGCTATGTGTATAAACATGCAAATATCTACACCGCTATCTCTATAAACTTGGAAATATCTACACCACCATCTGTACAAACATGGAAATATCTACACCGCCATCTGTATGACCATTGAAATATGTTCACCGCTATCTCTATCAACATGGAAATATCTACACCGCTATCTCCATAAACATGTAAATGCATACAACGCTATCTGTGTAAACATGGAAATGTCTACACCGCTATCTGTGTAAACATGGAAATATCTAAACCACTATCTGTATAAACATGGAAATATCTACACCAATATCTGTATGAATATGAAAATAACTACAGCGCCATCTGTATAAACATGGAAGTTTCTACACCGCAATCTCTCAAAACATGGAAATATCTACACTGCCATATCTATAAACATGGAAATACCTACACCGCCATCTGTATGGTCATGAAAATATCTACACCGACATCTCTATAAAGATGGAAATATCTACACCGCCATCTCTACAATCATGGAAATATCTAAACCGCCATCCGTATGAACATGGAAATATCTACACCGCTATCTCTATAAAGATGGAAATATCTACACCGCCATCTGTTTAAACATGGGAAGAGCTACACCGCTATCTGTATTAAGATGGAAATATCTACACCGCCATCTCTATAAAGATGGAAATATCTACACCGCCATCTGTTTGAACATGGAAATATCTACACCGCTATCTGTGTAAACATGGAAGTATCTTCACCGCTATCTGTATAAACATGGAAATATCTACACCGCTATCTGTATAAATATGGAAATATCTACACCGCTATCTGTATAAACATGGAAATTTCTTCACCGCCATCTGTATAAACATGGAAATAGTTACACCGCTATCTCTATAAACATGAAAATATCTACAACGCTATCTGTGTAAACTTGGAAATGTCTACACCGCTTTCTTTGTAAACAAGGAAATATCTGAACGGCCATCTGTATAAACATGGAAATATCTACACCGCCATCTGCATAAACATGGAAATATCTACACCGCCACATGTATAAACATGGAAATATCTACACCGCTATGTGTATAAACATGGAAATATCTACACCGCCATCTGTATAAACATGGAAATATCTACACCGCCATCTCTATAAACATTGAAATATCTACACCGCCATCTGTATGCACATGGAAATATCTACACCGCCATGTGTATAAGGATGGAAATATCTACACCGCTATCTGTATGAACATGGAAATATCTACACCACCATCTGTATAAACAAGGAAATATCTATAATGCCATCTCCATAAACATGGAAATATCTACTCCGCTATCTGTATAAACATGGAAATATCTACACCGGTATCTGTATAACATGGAAATATCTACACCACTATCTGTATAATCATGGAAATATCTTCAGCGCTACCTGTATAAAAATGGAAATATCTACAGCGCTATCTGTAAATACAAGGAAATATCTACACCGCCATCTCTATAAACATGTAAATGTCTACATTGCCATCTGTATAAACATGGGAATATCTACACCGCTATCTGTATATACATGGAAATATCTACACCGCTACTTGTATGAACATGGAAATATCTACACTGCTATCTGTAAAACAGGGAAATATCTTGACAGCTTTCTATATAAACATGGAAATATCTACACTGCTATCTGTATAAACACGGAAATATCTACACCGCTATCTGTACAAACATGGAAATATCTACACCGCCATCTGTATGAACATGGAAATGTCTAAACCGCCAACTCTATAAACATGTAAATATCTACACAGCCCTCTGTAGGAACATGGAAATATCTACACTGCTATCTGTATGAACATGGAAATATTTACACCGCCATCTGTATGAACATGGATATATCCACACAGCTATCTGCATGAACATGGAAATACCTACACTGCTATCTGTTTAAACATGAAAATATCTACACCGCTGTCTCTTAAATCTTGGAAATGTCTACACCGTGATGTGTATAAACATGGAAATATCTTCACAGCCATCAGTATGAACATGGAAATATCTACACCGCCAACTCTATAAACATGGAAAAATCTGCACCGCCATCTGTATGAACATGGAAATATCTACACCGCTATCTCTATATTCATGCAAGTATCTACACCGCTATCTGTATGAACATGGAAATATCTACACCGCTATCTGTATGAACATGGAAATATCTACACCACCATCTGTATAAACAAGGAAATATCTATAATGCCATCTCCATAAACATGGAAATATCTACTCCGCTATCTGTATAAACATGGAAATATCTACACCGCTATCTGTATAACATGGAAATATCTACACCACTATCTGTATAATCATGGAAATATCTTCAGCGCTACCTGTATAAAAATGGAAATATCTACAGGGCTATCTGTAAATACAAGGAAATATCTACACCGCCATCTCTATAAACATGTAAATGTCTACATTGCCATCTGTATAAACATGGGAATATCTACACCGCTATCTGTATATACATGGAAATATCTACACCGCTACTTGTATGAACATGGAAATATCTACACTGCTATCTGTAAAACAGGGAAATATCTTGACTGCTATCTATATAAACATGGAAATATCTACACTGCTATCTGTATAAACACGGAAATATCTACACCGCTATCTGTACAAACATGGAAATATCTACACCGCCATCTGTATGAACATGGAAATGTCTAAACCGCCAACTCTATAAACATGTAAATATCTACACCGCCCTCTGTAGGAACATGGAAATATCTACACTGCTATCTGTATGAACATGGAAATATTTACACCGCCATCTGTATGAACATGGATATATCCACACAGCTATCTGCATGAACATGGAAATACCTACACTGCTATCTGTTTAAACATGAAAATATCTACACCGCTGTCTCTTAAATCTTGGAAATGTCTACACCGTTATGTGTATAAACATGGAAATATCTTCACAGCCATCAGTATGAACATGGAAATATCTACACCGCCAACTCTATAAACATGGAAAAATCTGCACCGCCATCTGTATGAACATGGAAATATCTACACCGCTATCTCTATATTCATGCAAGTATCTACACCGCTATCTGTATAAACATGGAAATATCTACACCGCTATCTGGGTAAACATGGAAATATCTACACCGCTATTTGTGTAAACATGGAAATATCTACACCGCTATCTCTGTAAACATGGAAATATCTACACAGTCATCTGTATAAACATGGAAATATCCACACTGCTATCTGTATAAACATGGAAATATTTTCACCGTCATCTGTATGAAGTTGGAAATATCTACACTGCCAACTATATAAACATGGAAATATCTACACCGCCAACTGTAAAAACATGGGAATATCTACACCGCTATCTGTATATACATGAAAATATCTACGCCGCTATCTGTGTAAACATGGAAATATCTGCACAGCGATCTGTGTAAACATGGAAATATCCACACCGCTATCTCTATAAACATGGAAATATCGACACACCCATCTGTATGGACATGGAAATATCTACACCGCTATCTGTATAAACATGGAAATATCTACACCTCTATCTGTGTAAACATGGAAATATCTACACCGCGAACTGTAGGAACATGGAAATATCTACACCGCTATCTGTATGAACATGGAAATATCCACACGGCTATCTGTAGAAACACGGAAATATCTACACCGGTATCTGTATAAACATGGAAATATCTACATCGTTATCTGTGTAAACATGGAAATATCTACTCCGCTATCTGTGTAAACATGGAAATATCTACACCGCTATCTGTAGAAACACGGAAATATCTACACCGGTATCTGTATAAACATGGAAATATCTACAAAGCCATCTGTACGAACATGTAAATATCTACACCGCTATCTCTATAAACGTGGAAATATCTACACCGCTCTCTGTATAAACATGGAAATATCTACATCGTTATCTGTGTAAACATGGAAATATCTACTCCGCTATCTGTGTAAACATGGAAATATCTACACCGCTCTCTATATAAAGATGGAAATATCTACATCGTTATTTGTGTAAACATGGAAATATCTACACCGTTATGTGTATAAACATGGAAATATCCACACGGCTATCTGTATAAATATGGAAGTATCTAAACCGCCACCTGTATGAACATCGAAATACCTACACCGCTATTTCTTAAAACATGGAAATATCTACATCGCTATATGTATAAAGATGGAAATATCTACAGCGCTATTTGTATAAATATGGAAATATCTAAACCGCCATGTGTATGAACATGGAAATATCTACAACGCCAACTCAATAAACATGGAAATATCTAGACAGCCATCTGTAGGAACGTGGAAATATCTACCCCGCTATCTCTATATACATGGAAATATCTAACCCGCCATCAGTATAAACAGGGAAATATATACACAGCTATCTCTACAAACATGGAAATATCTACACCGCTATATCTCTAAACATGGAAATATCTACACCGCCATCTGTATGAACATGGAAATATCTACACCGCCATCTGTATGAACATGGAAATATCTACACTGCCATCTGTAGGAATATGGAAATATCTACCCCTCTATCAACACCGCAATCTGTATGAACATGGAAATATCTACACCGCAATCTCTATAAACTTGGAAATATCTACACCGCCATGTGTATCAGCATGGAAATATCTACACCGCTATCTTTATAAACTTGGCAATATCTATTCCGCTATCTGTATAAACATGGAAATATGTACACCGCTCTCTGTAAACATTGAAATATCTACACCGCTATCTGTGTAATCATGGAAATATCTACACCGCTATCTCTTAAAACATGGAAATATCTACACCATTATGTGTTTAAAGATGGAAATATCTACACTCCTATCTGTATAATCATGGAAATACCTACACCGCCATCTGTATAAACTTCGAAATATCTAAACCGCCAACTCCATAAACACGGAAATAACCACACCGCCATCAGCAGGAAGATGGAAATATCTACAATGCTATTTCTATAAACATGGAAATATCTACACCGCCATCTGTATAAACATGGAATTATCTACACCGCAATCTCTAAAAACGTGGAAATATCTACACCGCTATCTGTATAAACATGGAAATATCTAAACCTCTATCTGTGTAAACATGGAAATAACTACACCGCTATCTGTGTAAACATGGAAATATCTACACCGCTATCTGTATAAACATGGAAATATCTTCACCGCTATCTCTAAAAACATGGAAATATCTCCAAGGTAATGTGTATAAGATGGAAATAGCTACACCACTACCTGTATAAACATGGAAATATCTACACCGCCATCTGTATGAACATGGAAAAGTCTAAACCGCCAACTCTATAAACATAGAAATATCTACACCGCCATCCGTAGGAACATGGATATATCTACACCGCTATCTGTGTAAACATGGAAATATCTACACCTCCTTCTGTGTAAACATGGAAATATCTACACCGCTATCTCTTAAAACTTGGAAATATTTACACCGTTATGTGTATATACATGGAAATATCTTCACAACCATCAGTATGAACATGGAAATATCTACACTGCCAACTATATAAACATGGAAAAATCTTCACCGCCATCTGTATGAACATGGAAATATCTACACCGCCAACTCTATAAACATGGAAATATTTACACCGCTATCTGTATAAACATGGAAATATCTACACCGCTATCTCTATATACATGCAAGTATCTACACCGCTATCTGTATAAACATGGAAATATCTACACCGCTATCTGGGTAAACATGGAAATATCTACACCGCTATCTCTATATACATGCAAGTATCTACACCGCTATCTGTATAAACATGGAAATATCTACACCGCTATCAGGGTAAACATGGAAATATCTACACCGCCATTTGTGTAAACATGGAAATATCTACACCGCTATCTCTGTAAACATGGAAATATCTACACAGTCATCTGCATAAATATGGAAATATCCAAACTGCTATCTGTATAAACATGGAAATATCTACACCGCTATCAGTGCAAACATGGAAATATCTACACCGCTATCTCTAAAAAAATGGAAAGATGTACACCATTATGTGTATAAAGATGGAAATACCTACACCGCTATCTGTATAAACATGGAAATAGCTACACCGCCATCTGTACGAACATGGAAATGTCTAAACCGCCAACTCTATAAACATGTAAATATCTACACCGCCCTCTGTAGGAAGATGGAAATATCTACACTGCTATCTGTTTAAACATGGAAATATCTACACCGCTATCTGCCTAAAAGTGGAAATATCTACACAGCTATCTGCATAAACTTGGAAATATGTACACAGCTTTCTGTATGAACATGGAAATATCTACACGGCTAACTGTTTGAACATGGAAATATCTATACCGCAATCAGCATGAAAATGGAAATATCTACACAGCTATCTGCATATTCATTGAAATTTCTACACAGCTATCTCTTTACACATGGAAATAACTACACCGCTATCTGTATGAACATGGAAATATCTTCACCGCCATCTGTATGAACATGGATATATCTACACAGACAACTGAATGAACATGGAAATATCTACACCGCTATCTGTATGAACATGGAAATATCTACACCGCTATCTGTGTAAACATGCACACATCTTCACCGCTATCTGTATAAACCTGGAAATATCTACACCGCTATCTCTATAAACATGGAAATATCTACAGCGCTATTTGTATAAACATGGAAATATCTACACCGCTACCTGTATAAACATGGAAATATTAGCACCGCTATCTGTATGAACATGGAAATATCTACACCGCTATCTGTACGAACATGGAAATATCTACACCGCTATCTGTATGAACATGGAAATAGCTACACCGCTATATGTATGAACATGGAATTATCTACACCGCTATATGTATGAACATGGAAATATCTACACCGCTATCTGTATGAAAATGGATATATCTACACAGCCATCTGGATGAACATGGAAATAGCTACACCGCTATATGTATGAACATGGAAATATCTACACCGCTATCTGTGTAAACATGCATACATTTTCACCGCTATCTGTATAAACATGGAAATATCTACACCGCTATCTGTATGAACATGGAAATACGTACACCGCTATCTGTATGAACATGGAAATATCTACACCGCTATCTGTATGACCCTGGATATATCTACACAGCCATCTGGATGAACATGGAAATATCTACACCGCTATCTGTGTAAACATGCATACATCTTCACCGCTATCTGTATAAACCTGGAAATATCTACACCGCTATCTATTTGAACATGTAAATATCTACACCGCTATCTGTATGAACATGGAAATATCTACACCGCTATCTGTTTGAACATGGAAATATCTACACAGCTATCTGCATGAAAATGGAAATATCTACACTGCTATCTGCATATACATGGAAATATCTACACAGCTATCTCTTTAAACATGGAAATAACTACACCGCTATCTGTATGAGCATGGAAATATCTGCACCGCCGTCTGTATGAACATATAAATATCTACACCGCCATCTGTATTAAGATGGAGATATCTACACCGCTATCTGTATAAACATGGAAAGATACACATGGCTATCTGTGAACATGGAAATATCTACACCGCCATCTGTATGAACATGGAAATATCTGCACCGCCATCTGTATGAACATATAAATATCTACACCGCCATCTGTATTAAGATGGAGATATCTACACCGCTATCTGAATAAACATGGAAATATCTACACCGCTATCTGTATAAACATTCAAATATCTACACCGCAATCTGTATAAACATGGAAATATCTACACCGCTACCTGTATAAACATGGAAATATCAGCACCGCTATCTGTATGAACATGGAAATATCTACACCGCTGTCTGTGTAAACATGCATACATCTTCACTGCAATCTCTATAAGCATGGAAATATCTGCACCGCTATCTGTATGAACATGGAAATATCTACACCGCTATCTGTTTGAACATGGAAATATCTAAACCGCAATCAGCATGAAAATGGAAATATCTACACAGCTATCTGCATATTCATTGAAATATCTACACAGCTATCTCTTTACACATGGAAATAACTACACCGCTATCTGTATGGACATGGAAATATCTTCACCGCCATCTGTATGAACATGGATATATCTACACAGCCATCTGGATGAACATGGAAATATCTACACCGCTATCTGTGTAAACATGCATACATCTTCACCGCTATCTGTATAAACCTGGAAATATCTACACCGCTATCATTATAAACATGGAAGTATCTACACCGCTATCTGTATAAACATGGAAATATCTACACCGCTACCTGTATAAACATGGAAATATCAGCACCGCGATCTGTATGAACATGGAAATATCTACACCGTTATCTGTACGTACATGGAAATAACTACACTGCTATCTGTATGAACATGGAAAGAGCTACACCGCTATCTGTATGAACATGGAAATATCTACACCGCTATCTGTATGAACATGGATATACCTTCACAGCCATCTGGATGAACATGGAAATATCTACACCGCTATCTGTATGAACATGGAAATATCTACACCGATATCTGGGTAAACATGCATACATCTTCACCGCTATCTGTATAAACATGGAAATATCTACACCGCTATCTGTATGAACATGGAAATAGCTACACCGCTATCTGTATGAACATGGAAATATCTACACCGCTATCTGTATGAACATGGACATATCTAAACAGCCATCTGGATGAACATGGAAATATTTACACCGCTATCTGTGTAAACATGCATACATCTTCACCGCTATCTGTATAAACATGGAAATATCTACACCGCTATCTGTATGAACATGGAAATATCTACACCGCTATCTGTTTGAACATGGAAATATCTACACCGCTATCTGCATGAAAATGGAAATATCTACATTGCTATCTGCATATACATGGAAATATCTACACAGCAATCCCTTTACACATGGAAATAACTACACCGCTATCTGTATGAACATGGAAATATCTGCACCGCCATCTGTATGAACATATAAATACCTACACTGCCATCTGTATTAACATGGAGATATCTACACCGCTATCTGTATAAACATGGAAATATGTACACCGCTCTCTGTATGAACATGGAAATATCTACACCACTATCTCTATGAACATGGAAATATCTACAACGCTATCTGTATGAACATGTATATATCTACACAGCCATCTGGATGAACATGGAAATATCTACACCGCTATCTGTGTAAACATGCATACATCTTCACCGCTATCTGTATAAACCTGGAAATATCTACACTGCTATCTGTTTGAACATGTAAATATCTACACCGCTATCTGTATGAACATGGAAATATCTACACCGCTATCTGTTTGAACATGGAAATATCTTCACCGCTATCTGCATGAAAATGGAAATATCTACACTGCTATCTGTATGAACATGGAAATATTTACACCGCCATCTGTATGAACATGGATATATCCACACAGCTATCTGCATGAACATGGAAATACCTACACTGATATCTGTTTAAACATGAAAATATCTACACCGCTGTCTCTTAAATCTTGGAAATGTCTACACCGTTATGTGTATAAACATGGAAATATCTTCACAGCCATCAGTATGAACATGGAAATATCTACACCGCCAACTCTATAAACATGGAAAAATCTGCACCGCCATCTGTATGAACATGGAAATATCTACACCGCTATCTCTATATTCATGCAAGTATCTACACCGCTATCTGTATAAACATGGAAATATCTACACCGCTATCTGGATAAACATGGAAATATCTCCACCGCTATTTGTGTAAACATGGAAATATCTACACCGCTATCTCTGTAAACATGGAAATATCTACACAGTCATCTGTATAAACATGGAAATATCCACAGTGCTATCTGTATAAACATGGAAACATATTCACCGTCATCTGTATGAAGTTGGAAATATCTACACTGCCAACTATATAAACATGGAAATATCTACACCGCCAACTGTAAAAACATGGGAATATCTACACCGCTATCTGTATATACATGAAAATATCAACGCCGCTATCTGTGTAAACATGGAAATATCTGCACAGCGATCTGTGTAAACATGGAAATATCCACACCGCTATCTCTATAAACATGGAAATATCGACACACCCATCTGTATGGACATGGAAATATCTACACCGCTATCTGTATAAACATGGAAATATCTACACCGCTATCTGTGTAAACATGGAAATATCTACACCGCGAACTGTAGGAACATGGAAATATCTACACCGCTATCTGTATGAACATGGAAATATCCACACCGCTATCTGTAGAAACACGGAAATATCTACACCGGTATCTGTATAAACATGGAAATATCTACATCGTTATCTGTGTAAACATGGAAATATCTACTCCGCTATCTGTGTGAACATGGAAATATCTACACCGCTATCTGTAGAAACACGGAAATATCTACACCAGTATCTGTATAAACATGGAAATATCTACAAAGCCATCTGTATGAACATGTAAATATCTACACCGCTATCTCTATAAACGTGGAAATATCTACACCGCTCTCTGTATAAACATGGAAATATCTACATCGTTATCTGTGTAAACATGGAAATATCTACTCCGCTATCTGTGTAAACATGGAAATATCTACACCGCTCTCTATATAAAGATGGAAATATCTACATCGTTATTTGTGTAAACATGGAAATATCTACACCGTTATGTGTATAAACATGGAAATATCCACACGGCTATCTGTATAAATATGGAAGTATCTAAACCGCCATCTGTATGAACATCGAAATACCTACACCGCTATTTCTTAAAACATGGAAATATCTACATCGCTATATGTATAAAGATGGAAATATCTACAGCGCTATTTGTATAAATATGGAAATATCTAAACCGCCATGTGTATGAACATGGAAATATCTACAACACCAACTCAATAAACATGGAAATATCTAGACAGCCATCTGTAGGAACGTGGAAATATCTACCCCGCTATCTCTATAAACATGGAAATATCTAACCCGCCATCAGTATAAACAGGGAAATATATACACAGCTATCTCTACAAACATGGAAATATCTACACCGCTATATCTCTAAACATGGAAATATCTACACCGCCATCTGTATGAACATGGAAATATCTACACCGCCATCTGTATGAACATGGAAATATCTACACTGCCATCTGTAGGAATATGGAAATATCTACCCCTCTATCAACACCGCAATCTGTATGAACATGGAAATATCTACACCGCGATCTCTATAAACATGGAAATATCTACACCGCCATGTGTATCAGCATGGAAATATCTACACCGCTATCTGTGTAAACATGCATACATCTTCACCGCTATCTGTATAAACCTGGAAATATCTACACCGCTATCTATATAAACATGGAAATATCTACAGCGCTATTTGTATAAACATGGAAATATCTACACCGCTACGTGTATAAACATGGAAATATCAGCACCGCTATCTGTATGAACATGGAAATATCTACACAGCTATCTGTACGAACATGGAAATATCTACACCGCTATCTGTATGAACATGGAAATACCTACACCGCTATATGTATTAACATGGAAATATCTACACCGCTATATGCATGAACATGGAAATATCTACACCGCTATCTGTATGAACATGGATATATCTACACAGCCATCTGGATGAACATGGAAATTGCTACACCGCTATATGTATGAACATGGAAATATCTACACCGCTATCTGTGTAAACATGCATACATCTTCACCGCTATCTGTATAAACATGGAAATATCTACACCGCTATCTGTATGAACATGGAAATACGTACACCGCTATCTGTATGAACATGGAAATATCTACACCGCTATCTGTATGACCCTGGATATATCTACACAGCCATCTGGATGAACATGGAAATATCTACACCGCTATCTGTGTAAACATGCATACATCTTCACCGCTATCTGTATAAACCTGGAAATATCTACACCGCTATCTATTTGAACATGTAAATATCTACACCGCTATCTGTATGAACATGGAAATATCTACACCGCTATCTGTTTGAACATGGAAATATCTACACAGCTATCTGCATGAAAATGGAAATATCTACACTGCTATCTGCATATACATGGAAATATCTACACAGCTATCTCTTTAAACATGGAAATAACTACACCGCTATCTGTATGAGCATGGAAATATCTGCACCGCCGTCTGTATGAACATATAAATATCTACACCGCCATCTGTATTAAGATGGAGATATCTACACCGCTATCTGTATAAACATGGAAAGATACACATGGCTATCTGTGAACATGGAAATATCTACACCGCCATCTGTATGAACATGGAAATATCTGCACCGCCATCTGTATGAACATATAAATATCTACACCGCCATCTGTATTAAGATGGAGATATCTACACCGCTATCTGAATAAACATGGAAATATCTACACCGCTATCTGTATAAACATTCAAATATCTACACCGCAATCTGTATAAACATGGAAATATCTACACCGCTACCTGTATAAACATGGAAATATCAGCACCGCTATCTGTATGAACATGGAAATATCTACACCGCTGTCTGTGTAAACATGCATACATCTTCACTGCAATCTCTATAAGCATGGAAATGTCTGCACCGCTATCTGTTTGAACATGGAAATATCTACACCGCTATCTGTTTGAACATGGAAATATCTAAACCGCAATCAGCATGAAAATGGAAATATCTACACAGCTATCTGCATATTCATTGAAATATCTACACAGCTATCTCTTTACACATGGAAATAACTACACCGATATCTGTATGGACATGGAAATATCTTCACCGCCATCTGTATGAACATGGATATATCTACACAGCCATCTGGATGAACATGGAAATATCTACACCGCTATCTGTGTAAACATGCATACATCTTCACCGCTATCTGTATAAACCTGGAAATATCTACACCGCTATCATTATAAACATGGAAGTATCTACACCGCTATCTGTATAAACGTGGAAATATCTAGACCGCTACCTGTATAAACATGGAAATATCAGCACCGCTATCTGTATGAACATGGAAATATCTACACCGTTATCTGTACGAACATGGAAATAACTACACTGCTATCTGTATGAACATGGAAAGAGCTACACCGCTATCTGTATGAACATGGAAATATCTACACCACTATCTCTATGAACATGGAAATATCTACACCGCTATCTGTATGAACATGGATATAACTTCACTGCCATCTGGATGAACATGGAAATATCTACACCGCTATCTGTATGAACATGGAAATATCTACACCGCTATCTGGGTAAACATGCATACATCTTCACCGCTATCTGTATAAACATGGAAATATCTACACCGCTATCTGTATGAACATGGAAATAGCTACACCGCTATCTGTATGAACATGGAAATATCTACACCGCTATTTGTATGAACATGGACATATCTAAACAGCCATCTGGATGAACATGGAAATATTTACACCGCTATCTGTGTAAACATGCATACATCTTCACCGCTATCTGTATAAACATGGAAATATCTACACCGCTATCTGTATGAACATGGAAATATCTACACCGCTATCTGTTTGAACATGGAAATATCTACACCGCTATCTGCATGAAAATGGAAATATCTACACTGCTATCTGCATATACATGGAAATATCTACACAGCAATCCCTTTACACATGGAAATAACTACACCGCTATCTGTATGAACATGGAAATATCTGCACCGCCATCTGTATGAACATATAAATACCTACACTGCCATCTGTATTAACATGGAGATATCTACACCGCTATCTGTATAAACATGGAAATATGTACACCGCTATCTGTATGAACATGGAAATATCTACACCACTATCTCTATGAACATGGAAATATCTACAACGCTATCTGTATGAACATGGATATATCTACACAGCCATCTGGATGAACATGGAAATATCTACACCGCTATCTGTGTAAACATGCATACATCTTCACCGCTATCTGTATAAACCTGGAAATATCTACACCGCTATCTGTTTGAACATGTAAATATCTACACCGCTATCTGTGTGAACATGGAAATATCTACACCGCTATCTGTTTGAACATGGAAATATCTTCACCGCTATCTGCATGAAAATGGAAATATCTACACTGCTCTCTGTATGAACATGGAAATATTTACACCGCCATCTGTATGAACATGGATATATCCACACAGCTATCTGCATGAACATGGAAATACCTACACTGCTATCTGTTTAAACATGAAAATATCTACACCGCTGTCTCTTAAATCTTGGAAATGTCTACACCGTTATGTGTATAAACATGGAAATATCTTCACAGCCATCAGTATGAACATGGAAATATCTACACCGCCAACTCTATAAACATGGAAAAATCTGCACCGCCATCTGTATGAACATGGAAATATCTACACCGCTATCTCTATATTCATGCAAGTACCTACACCGCTATCTGTATAAACATGGAAATATCTATACCGCTATCTGGGTAAACATGGAAATATCTACACCGCTATTTGTGTAAACATGGAAATATCTACACCGCTATCTCTGTAAACATGGAAATATCTACACAGTCATCTGTATAAACATGGAAATATCCACAGTGCTATCTGTATAAACATGGAAATATATTCACCGTCATCTGTATGAAGTTGGAAATATCTACACTGCCAACTATATAAACATGGAAATATCTACACCGCCAACTGTAAAAACATGGGAATATCTACACCGCTATCTGTATAAACATGAAAATATCTACGCCGCTATCTGTGTAAACATGGAAATATCTGCACAGCGATCTGTGTAAACATGGAAATATCCACACCGCTATCTCTATAAACATGGAAATATCGACACACCCATCTGTATGGACATGGAAATATCTACACCGCTATCTGTATAAACATGGAAATATCTACACCGCTATCTGTGTAAACATGGAAATATCTACACCGCGAACTGTAGGAACATGGAAATATCTACACCGCTATCTGTATGAACATGGAAATATCCACACCGCTATCTGTAGAAACACGGAAATATCTACACCGGTATCTGTATAAACATGGAAATATCTACATCGTTATCTGTGTAAACATGGAAATATCTACTCCGCTATCTGTGTAAACATGGAAATATCTACACCGCTATCTGTAGAAACACGGAAATATCTACACCAGTATCTGTATAAACATGGAAATATCTACAAAGCCATCTGTACGAACATGTAAATATCTACACCGCTATCTCTATAAACGTGGAAATATCTACACCGCTCTCTGTATAAAGATGGAAATATCTACATCGTTATCTGTGTAAACATGGAAATATCTACTCCGCTATCTGTGTAAACATGGAAATATCTACACCGCTCTCTATATAAAGATGGAAATATCTACATCGTTATTTGTGTAAACATGGAAATATCTACACCGTTATGTGTATAAACATGGAAATATCCACACGGCTATCTGTATAAATATGGAAGTATCTAAACCGCCATCTGTATGAACATCGAAATACCTACACCGCTATTTCTTAAAACATGGAAATATCTACATCGCTATATGTATAAAGATGGAAATATCTACAGCGCTATTTGTATAAATATAGAAATATCTAAACCGCCATGTGTATGAACATGGAAATATCTACAACGCCAACTCAATAAACATGGAAATATCTAGACAGCCATCTGTAGGAACGTGGAAATATCTACCCCGCTATCTCTATAAACATGGAAATATCTAACCCGCCATCAGTATAAACAGGGAAATATATACACAGCTATCTCTACAAACATGGAAATATCTACACCGCTATATCTCTAAACATGGAAATATCTACACCGCCATCTGTATGAACATGGAAATATCTACACCGCCATCTGTATGAACATGGAAATATCTACACTGCCATCTGTAGGAATATGGAAATATCTACCCCTCTATCAACACCGCAATCTGTATGAACATGGAAATATCTACACCGCGATCTCTATAAACATGGAAATATCTACACCGCCATGTGTATCAGCATGGAAATATCTACACCGCTATCTTTATAAACTTGGCAATATCTATTCCGCTATCTGTATAAACATGGAAATATGTACACCGCTCTCTGTAAACATTGAAATATCTACACCGCTATCTGTGTAATCATGGAAATATCTACACCGCTATCTCTTAAAACATGGAAATATCTACACCATTATGTGTATAAAGATGGAAATATCTACACTCCTATCTGTATAATCATGGAAATACCTACACCGCCATCTGTATAAAATTCGAAATATCTAAACCGCCAACTCCATAAACACGGAAATAACCACACCGCCATCAGCAGGAAGATGGAAATATCTACAATGCTATCTGTATAAACATGGAAATATCTACACCGCCATCTGTATAAACATGGAATTATCTACACCGCTATCTCTATAAACGTGGAAATATCTACACCGCTATCTGTATAAACATGGAAATATCTACACCGCTGCCTGTATAAACATGGAAATATCAGCACCGCTTTATGTATGAACATGGAAATATCTACACTGCCATCTGTATGAACATGGAAATACCTGCACCGCCATCTGTATGAACATATAAATATCTACACCGCCATCTGTATTAAGATGCAGATATCTACACCGCTATCTGAATAAACATGGAAATATCTACACCGCTATCTGTATAAACATTCAAATATCTACACCGCAATCAGTAAACATGGAAATATCTACAACGCTACCTGTATAAACATGGAAATATCAGCACCGCTATCTGTATGATCATGGAAATATCTACACCGCTATCTGTATGAACATGGAAATATCTACACCGCTATCTGCATGAACATGGAAATATCTACACCGCTATCTGTGTAAACATGCATACATCTTCACTGCAATCTCTATAAGCATGGAAATATCTGCACCGCTATCTGTATGAACATGGAAATATCTACACCGCTATCAGTTTGAACATGGAAATATCTAAACCGCAATCAGCATGAAAATGGAAATATCTACACAGCTATCTGCATATTCATTGAAATATCTTCACAGCTATCTCTTTACACATGGAAATAACTACACCGCTATCTGTATGAACATGGAAATATCTTCACCGCCATCTGTATGAACATGGATATATCTACACAGCCATCTGGATGAACATGGAAATATCTACACTGCTATCTGTATGAACATGGAAATATCTACACCGCTATCTGTGTAAACATGCATACATCTTCAACGCTATCTGTATGAACCTGGAAATATCTACACCGCTATCAGTATAAACATGGAAGTATCTACACCGCTATCTGTATAAACTTGGAAATATCTACACCGCTACCTGTATAAACATGGAAATATCAGCACCGCTATCTGTATGAACATGGAAATATCTACACCGTTATCTGTACGAACAAGGAAATATCTACACTGCTATCTGTATGAACATGGAAATAGCTGCACCGCTATCTGTATGAACATGGAAATATCTACACCACTATCTCTATGAGCATGGAAATATCTACACCGCTATCTGTATGAACATGGATATATCTTCACAGCCATCTGTATGAACATGGAAATATCTACACCGCTATCTGGGTAAACATGCATACATCTTCACCGCTATCTGTATAAACATGGAAATATCTACAACGCTATCTGTATGAACATGGAAATAGCTACACCGCTATCTGTATGAACATGGAAATATCTACACCGCTATCTGTATGAACATGGATATATCTACACAGCCATCTGGATGAACATGGAAATATCTACACCGCTATCTGTGTAAACATGCATACATCTTCACCGCTATCTGTATAAACATGGAAATATCTACACCACTATCTGTATGAACATGGAAATATCTACACCGCTATCTGTTTGAACATGGAAATATCTACACTGCTATCTGCATGAAAATGGAAATATCAACACTGCTATCTGCATATACATGGAAATATCTACACAGCTATCCCTTTACACATGGAAATAACTACACCGCTATCTGTATGAACATGGAAATATCTGCACCGCCATCTGTATGAACATATAAATACCTACACCGCCATCTGTATTAAGATGGAGATATCTACACCGCTATCTGTATAAACATGGAAATATATACACCGCTATCTGTATGAACATGGAAATATCTGCACCGCCATCTGTATGAACATATAAATATCTACACCGCCATCTGTATTAAGATGGAGATATCTACACCGCTATCTGAATAAACATGGAAATATCTACAGCGCTATCTGTATAAACATTCAAATATCTACACCGCTATCTGTATAAACATGGAAATATCTACACCGCTACCTGTATAAACATGGAAATATCAGCACCGCTATCTGTATGAACATGGAAATATCTACACCGCTATCTGTATGAACATGGAAATATCTACACCGCTATCTGTATGAACATGGAAATATCTACAAAGTTATCTGAATGAACATGGAAATATCTACACCGCTATCTGTTTGAACATGTAAATATCTACACCGCTATCTGCATGATAATGGAAATATCTACAAAGCTATCTGCATATACATGGAAATATCTACACAGCTATCTCTTTACATATGGAAATAACTACACTGCTATTTCTATAAACATGGAAATATCTACACTGCCATCTGTATGAACATGGAAATATCTGCACCGCCACCTATATGAACATATAAATATCTACACCGCCATCTGTATTAAGAAGGAAATATCTAAACCGCTATCTGTATAAACTTGGAAATATCTACACCGCTGCCTGTATAAACATGGAAATATCAGCACCGCTATCTGTATGAACATGGAAATATCTACACCGCTATCTGTATGAACATGGAAATATCTACACCGCTATCTGTATAAACATGGAAATATCTACACCGCTATCTGTATGAACATGGAAATATATACACCGCTATCTGTATGAACATGGAAATATCTACACGGCTATCTGTTTGAACATGGAAATATCTACACCGCTATCTGCATGAAAATGGAAATATCTACACTGCTATCGGCATATACATTTAAATATCTACACAGCTATCTCTTTACACATGGGAATAACTACACCGCTCTCTGTATGAACATGGAAATATCTACACCGCCATCTGTATGAACATGGAAATATCTGCACCGCCATCTGTATGAACATATAATTATCTACACCGCCATCTGTATTAAGATGGAGATATCTACACTGCTATCTGTATAAACATGGAAATATCTACACCGCTCTCTGTATAAACATGGAAATATCTACACCGCTATCTGTATAAACATGGAAAAATCTACACCGCTACCTGTATAAACATGGAAATATCAGCACCGCTATCTGTATGAACATGGAAATATCTACACCGCTATCTGTATGAACATGGGAATATCTACACCGCTATCTGTATGAACATAGAAATATCTACACCGCTATCTGTATGAACATGTAAATATCTACACCGCCATCTGTTTGAACATGGAAATATCTACACTGCTGTCTGCATGAAAATGGAAATATCTACACGGCTATGTGCATATACATGGAAATTTCTACACAGCTATCTCTTTACACATGGAAATAACTACACCGCTATGTCTATATACATAGAAATATCTACACCGCCATCTGTATGAACATGGAAATATCTACACCGCTATCTGTTTGAACATGGAAATATCTAAACCGCTATCTGCATAAAAATAGAAATATCTATGCAGCTATCTGCATATACATGGAAATATCTACAAAGCTATCTCTTTACACATGGAAATAACTACACGGCTATCTCTATAAACATGGAAATATCTACACCGCCATCTGTATGAACATGGAAATATCTGCACTGCCATCTGTATGAACATATAAATATCTACACCGCCATCTGTATTAAGAAGGAAATATCTAAACCGCTATCTGTATACACATGGAAATATCTACACCGCTGCCTGTATAAACATGCAAATATCAGCACCGCTATCTGTATGAACATGGAAATATCTACACCGCTATCTGTAGGAACATGGAAATATCTACACCGCTATCTGTATAAACATGGAAATATCTACACCGCTATCTGTATGAACATGGAAATATCTACACCGCTATCTGTATGAACATGGAAATATCTACACTGCTATCTGTTTGAACATGGAAATATCTACACCGCTATCTGTATGAACATGGAAATATCTACACCGCTATCTGTTTGAACATGGAAATGTCTACACCGCTATCTGCATGAAAATGGAAATATCTACACTGCTATCTGCATATACATGTAAATATCTACACAGCTATCTCTTTACACATGGAAATAACTACACCGCTATCTGTATGAACATGGAAATATATACACCGCCATCTGTATGAACATGGAAATATCTGCACCTCCATCTGTATGAACATATAAATATCTACACCGCCATCTGTATTAAGATGGAGATATCTACACTGCTATCTGTATAAACATGGAAACATCTACACCGCTATCTGTATAAACATGGAAATATCTACACCGCTATCTGTATAAACATGGAAATATCTACACCGCTACCTGTATAAACATGAAAATATCAGCACCGCAATCTGTATGAACATGGAAATATCTACACCGCTATCTGTATGAACATGGAAATATCTACACCGCTATCTGTATGACCATGGAACTATCTACACCGCTATCTGTATGAACATGGAAATATCTACTCCGCTATCTCTTTGAACATGGAAATTTCTACACCGCTGTCTGCATGAAAATGGAAATATCCACACAGCTATCTGCATATACATGGAAATATCTACACAGCTATCTCTTTACACATGGAAATAACTACACCGCTATCTCTATAAACATGGAAATATCTACACCGCCATCTGTATGAACATGGAAATATCTGCACCGCCATCTGTATGAACATATAAATATGTACACCGCCATCTGTATTAAGAAGGAGATATCTACACCGCTATCTGTATAAACATGGAAATATCTACACCGCTATCTGTATAAACATGGAAATATCTACACCGCTATCTGTATAAACATGGAAATATCTACACCGCTACCTGTATAAACATGGAAATATCAGCACCGCTATCGGTATGAACATGGAAATATCTACACCGCTATCTGTATGAACATGGAAATATCTTCACCGTCATCTGTATGAACATGGATATACCTACACAGCCATCTGGATGAACATGGAAATATCTACACCGCTATCAGCATGAACATGGAAATATCTACACCGCTATCTGTGTAAACATGCATACATCTTCACTGCAATCTGTATAAGCATGGAAATATCTACACCGCTATCTGGATGAACATGGAAATATCTACACCGCAATCTGTATGAACATGGAAATATCTACACCGCTATCTGTGTAAACATGCATACATCTTCACCGCTATCTGTATAAACATGGAAATATCTACATCGCTATCTGTATGAACATGGAAATATCAACACCGCTATCTGTATGAACATGGAAATATCTACACCGCTATCTGTTGGACCATGGAAATATCTACACCGCTATCTGAATGAAAATGGAAATACCTACACTGCTATCTGCATATACATGGAAATATCCACACAGCTATCTCTTTACACATGGAAATAACTACACCGCTATCTGCACGAACATGGAAATATCTACACCGCCATATGTATGAACATGGAAATATCTGCACCGCTATCTGTATGAACATATAAATATCTACGCCGCCATCTGTATTAACATGGAGATATCTACACCGCTATCTGTATAAACATGGAAATGTCTACATGGCTATCTGTATAAACATGGAAATATCTACACCACTATCTGTATAAACATGGAAATATCTACATCGCTACCTGTATAAACATGGAAATATCAGCACCGCTATCTGTATGAACAGGGAAATATCTACACCGCTATCTGTATGAACATGGAAATATCTACATCGCTATCTGTATGAACATGGAAATATTTACACCGCTATCTGTACGAACATTGATATATCTACACAGCCCTCTGGATGAACATGGAAATATCCACACCGCTATCTGTGTAAACATGCATACATCTTCACCGCTATCTGTATAAACATGGAAATATCAACACCGCTATCTGTATGAACATGGAAACATCTACACCGCTATCTGTTTGAAGATGGAAATATATACACCGCTATCTGCATGAAAATCGAAATATCTACACAGCTATCTGCATATAGATGGAAATATCTACACAGCTATCTCTTTACTCATGGAAATAACTACACCGCCATCTGCATGACCATGGAAATATCTACACCGCCATCTGTATGAACATGGAAATATCTGCACCGCCATCTGTATGAACATATAAGTATCTACACCGCCATCTGTATTAAGATGGAGATATCTACACCGCTATCTGAATAAACATGGAAATATCTACACCGTTATCTGTATAAACATGGAAATATCTACACCGCTATCTGTATAAACATGGAAATACCTACACCGCTACCTGTATAAACATGGAAATATCAGCACCGCTATCTGTATGAACATGGAAATATCTACACCGCTATCTGTATGAACATGGATATATCTACACCGCTATCTGTATGAACATGGAAATATCTACAAAGCTATCTGAATGAACATGGAAATATCTACACCGCTATCTGTTTGAACATGGAAATATCTACACCGCTATCTGCATGAAAATTGAAATATCTACAAAGCTATATGCATATACATGGAAATATCTACACAGCTATCTCTTTACACATGGAAATAACTACACCGCTATATCTATAAACATGGAAATATCTACACCGCCATCTGTATGATCGTGGAAATCTCTGCACTGCCATCTCTATGAACATATACATATCTAAACCACCATCTGTATTAAGAAGGAAATATCTAAACCTCTATCTGTATAAACATGGAAATATCTACACCACTGCCTGTATAAACATGGAAATATCAGCACCGCTATCTGTATGAACATGGAAATATCTACACCGCTATCCGTATGAACATGGAAATATGTACACCGCTCTCTGTATAAGGATGGAAATATCTACACCGCTATCTGTATGAACATGGAAATATCTACACCGCTATCTGTATGAACATGGAAATATCTACACCGCTATCTGTTTGAACATGGAAATATCTACACCGCTATCTGCTTGAAAATGGAAATATCTACACTGCTATCTGCATATACATTTAAATATCTACACAGCTATCTCTTTACACATGGAAATAACTACACCGCTATCTGTATGAACATGGAAATATCTGCACTGCCATCTGTATGAACATATAAATATCTACACCGCCATCTGTATATAGATGGAGATATCTTCACCGCTATCTGTATAAACTTGGAAATATCTACACCACTATCTCTATAAACATGGAAGCATCTACACCGCTATCTGTATAAACATGGAAATATCTACACCGCTACCTGTATAAACATGGAAATATCAGCACCGCTATCTGTATGAACATGGAAATATCTACACCACTATCTCTATGAACACGGAAATATCTACACCGCTATCTGTATGAACATGGAAATAGCTACACCGCTATCTGTATGAGCATGGAAATATCTACACCACTATCTGTATGAACATGGAAATATCTACACCGCTATCTATATGAACATGGATATATCTACACAGCCATCTGGATGAACATGGAAATATCTACACCGCTATCTGCATGAACTTGGAAATATCTACACCGCTATCTGTGTAAACATGCATACATCTTCACTGCAATCTCTATAAGCATGGAAATATCTACACCGCTATCTGTATGAACATGTAAATATCTACACCGCTATCTCTTTGAACATGGAAATATCTACACCGCTATCTGCATGAAAATGGAAATATCTACACAGCTATCTGCCTATTCATTGAAATATCTACACAGCTATCTCTTTACACATGGAAATAACTACACCGCTATCTGTATGAACATGGAAACATCAGCACCGCTATCTGTATGAACATGGAAATATCTACACACCTATCTGTATGAACATGGAAATATCTACACCGCTATCTGTATGAACATGGAAATAGCTACAAAGCTATGTGAATGAACATGGAAATATCTACACCGCTATCTGTTTAAACATGGAAATATCTACACCGCTATCTGCATGAAAATGGAAATATCTACAAAGCTATCTGCATATACATGGAAATATCTACACAGCTATCTCTTTACATATGGAAATAACTACACCGCTATATCTATAAACATGGAAATATGTACACCGCCATCTGTATGAACATGGAAATATCTGCACCGCCATCTGTATGAACATATAAATATCTACACCGCCATCTGTATTAAGAAGGAAATATCTAAACCTCTATCTGTATAAACATGGAAATATCTACACCGCTGCCTGTATAAACATGGAAATATCAGCACCGCTATCTGTATGAACAAGGAAATATCTACACCGCTATCTGTATGAACATGGAAATATATACACCGCTATCTGTGTGAACATGCATATATCTTCACCGCTATCTGTATAAACATGGGAATATCTACACCGCTATCTGTATGAACATGGAAATATCTACACCGCTATCTGTATGAACATGGAAATATCTACACCGCTATCTGTTTGAACATGGAAATACCTACACCGCTATCTGCATGAAAACTGAAAAATCTACACTGCTATCTGCATATACATTTAAATATCTACACAGCTATCTCTTTACACATGGAAATAACTACACCGCTATCTGTATGAACATGGAAATATCTACACCGCCATCTGTATGAACATGGAAATATCTGCACCTACATCTGTATGAACATATAAATATCTACACCGCCATCTGTATTAAGATGGAGATATCTACACTGCTATCTGTATAAACATGGAAATATCAACACCACTATCTGTATAAACATGGAAATATCTACACCGCTATCTGTATAAACATGGAAATATCTACACCGCTACCTGTATAAACATGAAAATATCAGCACCGCAATCTGTATGAACATGGAAATATCTACACCGCTATCTGTATGAACATGGAAATATCTACACCGCTACCTGTATAAACATGGAAATATCAGCACCGCTATCTGTATGAACATGGAAATATCTACACCACTATCTCTATGAACACGGAAATATCTACACCGCTATCTGTATGAACATGGAAATAGCTACACCGCTATCTGTATGAGCTTGGAAATATCTACACCACTATCTGTATGAACATGGAAATATCTACACCGCTATCTATATGAACATGGATATATCTACACAGCCATCTGGATGAACATGGAAATATCTACACCGCTATCTGCATGAACTTGGAAATATCTACACCGCTATCTGTGTAAACATGCATACATCTTCACTGCAATCTCTATAAGCATGGAAATATCTACACCGCTATCTGTATGAACATGTAAATATCTACACCGCTATCTCTTTGAACATGGAAATATCTACACCGCTATCTGCATGAAAATGGAAATATCTACACAGCTATCTGCCTATTCATTGAAATATCTACACAGCTATCACTTTACACATGGAAATAACTACACCGCTATCTGTATGAACATGGAAATATCAGCACCGCTATCTGTATGAACATGGAAATATCTACACACCTATCTGTATGAACATGGAAATATCTACACCGCTATCTGTATGAACATGGAAATAGCTACAAAGCTATGTGAATGAACATGGAAATATCTACACCGCTATCTGTTTAAACATGGAAATATCTACACCGCTATCTGCATGAAAATGGAAATATCTACAAAGCTATCTGCATATACATGGAAATATCTACACAGCTATCTCTTTACATATGGAAATAACTACACCGCTATATCTATAAACATGGAAATATGTACACCGCCATCTGTATGAACATGGAAATATCTGCACCGCCATCTGTATGAACATATAAATATCTACACCGCCATCTGTATTAAGAAGGAAATATCTAAACCTCTATCTGTATAAACATGGAAATATCTACACCGCTGCCTGTATAAACATGGAAATATCAGCACCGCTATCTGTATGAACAAGGAAATATCTACACCGCTATCTGTATGAACATGGAAATATATACACCGCTATCTGTGTGAACATGCATATATCTTCACCGCTATCTGTATAAACATGGGAATATCTACACCGCTATCTGTATGAACATGGAAATATCTACACCGCTATCTGTATGAACATGGAAATATCTACACCGCTATCTGTTTGAACATGGAAATACCTACACCGCTATCTGCATGAAAACGGAAAAATCTACACTGCTATCTGCATATACATTTAAATATCTACACAGCTATCTCTTTACACATGGAAATAACTACACCGCTATCTGTATGAACATGGAAATATCTACACCGCCATCTGTATGAACATGGAAATATCTGCACCTACATCTGTATGAACATATAAATATCTACACCGCCATCTGTATTAAGATGGAGATATCTACACTGCTATCTGTATAAACATGGAAATATCAACACCACTATCTGTATAAACATGGAAATATCTACACCGCTATCTGTATAAACATGGAAATATCTACACCGCTACCTGTATAAACATGAAAATATCAGCACCGCAATCTGTATGAACATGGAAATATCTACACCGCTATCTGTATGAACATGGAAATATCTACACCGCTACCTGTATAAACATGGAAATATCAGCACCGCTATCTGTATGAACATGGAAATATCTACACCACTATCTCTATGAACACGGAAATATCTACACCGCTATCTGTATGAACATGGAAATAGCTACACCGCTATCTGTATGAGCATGGAAATATCTACACCACTATCTGTATGAACATGGAAATATCTACACCGCTATCTATATGAACATAGATATATCTACACAGCCATCTGGATGAACATGGAAATATCTACACCGCTATCTGCATGAACTTGGAAATATCTACACCGCTATCTGTGTAAACATGCATACATCTTCACTGCAATCTCTATAAGCATGGAAATATCTACACCGCTATCTGTATGAACATGTAAATATCTACACCGTTATCTCTTTGAACATGGAAATATCTACACCGCTATCTGCATGAAAATGGAAATATCTACACAGCTATCTGCCTATTCATTGAAATATCTACACAGCTATCTCTTTACACATGGAAATAACTACACCGCTATCTGTATGAAAATGGAAATATCAGCACCGCTATCTGTATGAACATGGAAATATCTACACACCTATCTGTATGAACATGGAAATATCTACACCGCTATCTGTATGAACATGGAAATAGCTACAAAGCTATGTGAATGAACATGGAAATATCTACACCGCTATCTGTTTAAACATGGAAATATCTACACCGCTATCTGCATGAAAATGGAAATATCTACAAAGCTATCTGCATATACATGGAAATATCTACACAGCTATCTCTTTACATATGGAAATAACTACACCGCTATATCTATAAACATGGAAATAGGTACACCGCCATCTGTATGAACATGGAAATATCTGCACCGCCATCTGTATGAACATATAAATATCTACACCGCCATCTGTATTAAGAAGGAAATATCTAAACCTCTATCTGTATAAACATGGAAATATCTACACCGCTGCCTGTATAAACATGGAAATATCAGCACCGCTATCTGTATGAACAAGGAAATATCTACACCGCTATCTGTATGAACATGGAAATATATACACCGCTATCTGTGTGAACATGCATATATCTTCACCGCTATCTGTATAAACATGGGAATATCTACACCGCTATCTGTATGAACATGGAAATATCTACACCGCTATCTGTATGAACATGGAAATATCTACACCGCTATCTGTTTGAACATGGAAATACCTACACCGCTATCTGCATGAAAACGGAAAAATCTACACTGCTATCTGCATATACATTTAAATATCTACACAGCTATCTCTTTACACATGGAAATAACTACACCGCTATCTGTATGAACATGGAAATATCTACACCGCCATCTGTATGAACATGGAAATATCTGCACCTACATCTGTATGAACATATAAATATCTACACCGCCATCTGTATTAAGATGGAGATATCTACACTGCTATCTGTATAAATATGGAAATATCTACACCGCTATCTGTATAAACATGGAAATATCTACACCGCTATCTGTATAAACATGGAAATATCTACACCGCTACCTGTATAAACATGAAAATATCAGCACCGCAATCTTTATGAACATGGAAATATCTACACCGCTATCTGTATGAACATGGAAATATCTACACCGCTATCTGTATGACCATGGAACTATCTACACCGCTATCTGTATGAACATGGAAATATCTACTCCGCTATCTCTTTGAACATGGAAATTTCTACACCGCTGTCTGCATGAAAATGGAAATATCTACACAGCTATCTGCATATACATGGAAATATCTACACAGCTATCTCTTTACACATGGAAATAACTACACCGCTATCTCTATAAACATGGAAATATCTACACCGCCATCTGTATGAACATGGAAATATCTGCACCGCCATCTGTATGAACATATAAATATGTACACCGCCATCTGTATTAAGAAGGAGATATTTACACCGCTATCTGTATAAACATGGAAATATCTACACCGCTATCTGTATAAACATGGAAATATCTACACCGCTATCTGTATAATCATGGAAATATCTACACCGCTACCTGTATAAACATGGAAATATCAGCACCGCTATCGGTATGAACATGGAAATATCTACACCGCTATCTGTATGAACATGGAAATATCTTCACCGTCATCTGTATGAACATGGATATACCTACACAGCCATCTGGATGAACATGGAAATATCTACACCGCTATCAGCATGAACATGGAAATATCTACACCGCTATCTGTGTAAACATAAATACATCTTCACTGCAATCTGAATAAGCATGGAAATATCTACAGCGATATCTGTATGAACATGAATATTTCTACACAGCCATCTGGATGAACATGGAAATATCTACACCGCAATCTGTATGAACATGGAAATATCTACACCGCTATCTGTGTAAACATGCATACATCTTCACCGCTATCTGTATAAACATGGAAATATCTACATCGCTATCTGTATGAACATGGAAATATCTACACCGCTGTCTGTTGGACCATGGAAATATCTACACCGCTATCTGAATGAAAATGGAAATACCTACACTGCTATCTGCATATACATGGAAATATCCACACAGCTATCTCTTTACACATGGAAATAACTACACCGCTATCTGCACGAACATGGAAATATCTACACCGCCATATGTATGAACATGGAAATATCTGCACCGCTATCTGTATGAACATATAAATATCTACGCCGCCATCTGTATTAACATGGAGATATCTACACCGCTATCTGTATAAACATGGAAATGTCTACACCGCTATCTGTATAAACATGGAAATATCTACACCGCTAACTGTATAAACATGGAAATATCTACATCGCTACCTGTATAAACATGGAAATATCAGCACCGCTATCTGTATGAACAGGGAAATATCTACACCGCTATCTCTATGAACATGGAAATATCTACATCGCTATCTGTATGAACATGGAAATATTTACACCGCTATCTGTACGAACATTGATATATCTACACAGCCCTCTGGATGAACATGGAAATATCCACACCGCTATCTGTGTAAACATGCATACATCTTCACCGCTATCTGTATAAACATGGAAATAATTACACCTCTATCTGTATGAACATGGAAACATCTACACCGCTATCTGTTTGAAGATGGAAATATATACACCGCTATCTGCATGAAAATGGAAATATCTACACAGCTATCTGCATATAGATGGAAATATCTACACAGCTATCTCTTTACTCATGGAAATAACTACACCGCCATCTGCATGACCATGGAAATATCTACACCGCCATCTGTATGAACATGGAAATATCTGCACCGCCATCTGTATGAACATATAAATATCTACACCGCCATCTGTATTAAGATGGAGATATCTACACCGCTATCTGAATAAACATGGAAATATCTACACCGTTATCTGTATAAACATGGAAATATCTACACTGCTATCTGTATAAACATGGAAATACCTACACCGCTACCTGTATAAACATGGAAATATCAGCACCGCTATCTGTATGAACATGGAAATATCTACACCGCTATCTGTATGAACATGCAAATATCTACACCGCTATCTGTATGAACATGGAAATATCTACAAAGCTATCTGAATGAACATGGAAATATCTACACCGCTATCTGTTTGAACATGGAAATATCTACACCGCTATCTGCATGAAAATGGAAATATCTACAAAGCTATATGCATATACATGGAAATATCTACACAGCTATCTCTTTACACATGGAAATAACTACACCGCTATATCTATAAACATGGAAATATCTACACCGCCATCTGTATGATCGTGGAAATATCTGCACTGCCATCTCTATGAACATATACATATCTAAACCACCATCTGTATTAAGAAGGAAATATCTAAACCTCTATCTGTATAAACATGGAAATATCTACACCACTGCCTCTATAAACATGGAAATATCAGCACCGCTATCTGTATGAACATGGAAATATCTACACCGCTATCCGTATGAACATGGAAATATGTACACCGCTCTCTGTATAAGCATGGAAATATCTACAGCGCTATCTGTATGAACATGGAAATATCTACACCGCTATCTGTATGAACATGGAAATATCTACACCGCTATCTGTTTGAACATGGAAATATCTACACCGCTATCTGCATGAAAATGGAAATATCTACACTGCTATCTGCATATACATTTAAATATCTACACAGCTATCTCTTTACACATGGAAATAACTACACCGCTATCTGTATGAACATGGAAATATCTGCACTGCCATCTGTATGAACATATAAATATCTACACCGCCATCTGTATATAGATGGAGATATCTTCACCGCTATCTGTATAAACTTGGAAATATCTACACCGCTATCTCTATAAACATGGAAGCATCTACACCGCTATCTGTATAAACATGGAAATATCTACACCGCTACCTGTATAAAGATGGAAATATCAGCACCGCTATCTGTATGAACATGGAAATATCTACACCACTATCTCTATGTACATGGAAATATCTACACCGCTATCAGTATGAACATGGAAATAGCTACACCGCTATCTGTATGAGCATGGAAATATCTACACCACTATCTGTATGAACATGGAAATATCTACACCGCTCTCTGTATGAACATGGATATATCTACACAGCCATCTGGATGAACATGGAAATATCTACACCGCTATCTGCATGAAAATGGAAATATCTACAAAGCTATCTGCATATACATGGAAATATCTACACAGCTATCTCTTTACATATGGAAATAACTACACTGCTATATCTATAAACATGGAAATATCTACACTGCCGTCTGTATGAACATGGAAATATCTGCACCGCCACCTATATGAACATATAAATATCTACACCGCCATCTGTATTAAGAAGGAAATATCTAAACTGCTATCTGTATAAACATGGAAATATCTACACCGCTGCCTGTATAAACATGGAAATATCAGCACCGCTATCTGTATGAACATGGAAATAACTGCACCGCTATCTGTATGAACATGGAAATATCTACACCACTATCTCTATGAACATGGAAATATCTACACCGTTATCTGTATGAACATGGATATATCTTCACAGCCATCTGGATGAACATGGAAATATCTACACCGCTATCTGCATGAACATGGAAATATCTACACCGCTATCTGGGTAAACATGCATACATCTTCACCGCTATCTGTATAAACATGGAAATATCTACACCGTTATCTGTATGAACATGAAAATAGCTACACCGCTATCTGTATGAACATGGAAATATCTACACCGCTATCTGTATGAACATGGATATATCTACACAGCCATCTGGATGAACATGGAAATATCTACACCGCTATCTGTGTAAACATGCATACATCTTCACCGCTATCTGTATAAACATGGAAATATCTACACCACTATCTGTATGAACATGGAAATATCTACACCGCTATCTGTTTGAACATGGAAATATCTACACTGCTATCTGCATGAAAACGGAAATATCTACACTGCTATCTGCATATACATGGAAATATCTACACAGCTATCCCTTTACACAGGGAAATAACTACACCGCTATCTATATGAACATGGAAATATCTGCACCGCCAACTGTATGAACATATAAATACCTACTCCGCCATCTGTATTAAGATGGAGATATCTACACCGCTATCTGTATAAACATGGAAATATATACACCGCTATCTGTATGAACATGGAAATATCTGCACCGCCATCTGTATGAACATATAAATATCTACACCGCCATCTGTATTAAGATGGAGATATCTACACCGCTATCTGAATAAACATGGAAATATCTACACCGCTATCTGTATAAACATTCAAGTATCTACACCGCTATCTGTATAAACATGGAAATATCTACACCGCTACCTGTATAAACATGGAAATATCAGCACCGCTATCTGTATGAACATGGAAATATCTACACCGCTATCTGTATGAACATGGAAATATCTACACCGCTATCTGTATGAACATGTAAATATCTACACCGCTATCTGCATGAAAATGGAAATATCTACAAAGCTATCTGCATATACATGGAAATATCTACACAGCTATCTCTTTACATATGGAAATAACTACACTGCTATATCTATAAACATGGAAAAATCTACACTGCCATCTGTATGAACATGGAAATATCTGCACCGCCACCTATATGAACATATAAATATCTACACCGCCATCTGTATTAAGAAGGAAATATCTAAACCGCTATCTGTATAAACATGGAAATATCTACACCGCTGCCTGTATAAACATGGAAATATCAGCACCGCTATCTGTATGAACATGGAAATATCTACACCGCTATCTGTATAAACATGGAAATATCTACACCGCTATCTGTATGAACTTGGAAATATCTACACCGCTATCTGTACGAACATGGAAATATCTACACGGCTATCTGTTTGAACATGGAAATATCTACACCGCTATCTGCATGAAAATGGAAATATCTACACTGCTATCGGCATATACATTTAAATATCTACACAGCTATCTCTTTACACATGGAAATAACTACACCGCTCTCTGTATGAACATGGAAATATCTACACCGCCATCTGTATGAACATGGAAATATCTGCACTGCCATCTGTATGAACATATAATTATCTACACCGCCATCTTTATTAAGATGGAGATATCTACACTGCTATCTGTATAAACATGGAAATATCTACACCGCTCTCTGTATAAACATGGAAATATCTACACCGCTATCTGTATAAACATGGAAAAATCTACACAACTACCTGTATAAACATGGAAATATCAGCACCGCTATCTGTATGAACATATAATTATCTACACCGCCATCTTTATTAAGATGGAGATATCTACACTGCTATCTGTATAAACATGGAAATATCTACACCGCTATCTGTATGAACATGGAAATATCTACACCGCTATCTGTATGAACATGGAAATATCTACACCGCTATCTGTATGAACATGGAAATATCTACACCGCCATCTGTTTGAACATGGAAATAATTACACCGCTGTCTGCATGAAAATGGAAATATCTACACGGCTATCTGCATTTACATAGAAATTTCTACACAGCTATCTCTTTACACATGGAAATAAATACACCGCTATGTCTATAAACATAGAAATATCTACACCGCCATCTGTATGAACATGGAAATATCTACACCGCTATCTGTGTAAATATGCATACATCTTCACCGCTATCTGTATAAACATGGAAATATCTACACCGCTATCTGTATGAACATGGAAATATCTACACCGCTATCTGTTTGAAAATGGAAATATCTAAACCGCTATCTGCATAAAAATAGAAATATCTATGAAGCTATCTGCATATACATGGAAATATCTACAAAGCTATCTCTTTACACATGGAAATAACTACACCGCTATCTCTATAAACATGGAAATATCTACACCGCCATCTGTATGAACATGGAAATATCTGCACTGCCATCTGTATGAACATATAAATATCTACACCGCCATCTGTATTAAGAAGGAAATATCTAAACCGCTATCTGTATACACATGGAAATATCTACACCGCTGCCTGTATAAACATGCAAATATCAGCACCGCTATCTGTATGAACATGGAAATATCTACACCGCTATCTGTAGGAACATGGAAATATCTACACCGCTATCTGTATAAACATGGAAATATCTACACCGCTATCTGTATGAACATGGAAATATCTACACCGCTATCTGTATGAACATGGAAATATCTACACTGCTATCTGTTTGAACATGGAAATATCTACACCGCTATCTGTATGAACATGGAAATATCTACACCGCTATCTGTTTGAACATGGAAATGTCTACACCGCTATCTGCATGAAAATGGAAATATCTACACTGCTATCTGCATATACATGTAAATATCTACACAGCTATCTCTTTACAAATGGAAATAACTACACCGCTATCTGTATGAACATGGAAATATCTACACCGCCATCTGTATGAACATGGAAATATCTGCACCTCCATCTGTATGAACATATAAATATCTACACCGCCTTCTGTATTAAGATGGAGATATCTACACTGCTATCTGTATAAACATGGAAATATCTACACCGCTATCTGTATAAACATGGAAATATCTACACCGCTATCTGTATAAACATGGAAATATCTACACCGCTACCTGTATAAACATGAAAATATCAGCACCGCAATCTGTATGAACATGGAAATATCTACACCGCTATCTGTATGAACATGGAAATATCTACACCGCTATCTGTATGACCATGGAACTATCTACACCGCTATCTGTATGAACATGGAAATATCTACTCCGCTATCTCTTTGAACATGGAAATTTCTACACCGCTGTCTGCATGAAAATGGAAATATCTACACAGCTATCTGCATATACATGGAAATATCTACACAGCTATCTCTTTACACATGGAAATAACTACACCGCTATCTCTATAAACATGGAAATATCTACACCGCCATCTGTATGAACATGGAAATATCTGCACCGCCATCTGTATGAACATATAAATATGTACACCGCCATCTGTATTAAGAAGGAGATATCTACACCGCTATCTGTATAAACATGGAAATATCTACACCGCTATCTGTATAAACATGGAAATATCTACACCGCTATCTGTATAAACATGGAAATATCTACACCGCTACCTGTATAAACATGGAAATATCAGCACCGCTATCGGTATGAACATGGAAATATCTTCACCGTCATCTGTATGAACATGGATATACCTACACAGCCATCTGGATGAACATGGAAATATCTACACCGCTATCAGCATGAACCTGGAAATATCTACACCGCTATCTGTGTAAACATGCATACATCTTCACTGCAATCTGTATAAGCATGGAAATATCTACAGCGCTATCTGTATGAACATGAATATTTCTACACAGCTATCTGGATGAACATGGAAATATCTACACCGCAATCTGTATGAACATGGAAATATCTACACCGCTATCTGTGTAAACATGCATACATCTTCACCGCTATCTGTATAAACATGGAAATATCTACATCGCTATCTGTATGAACATGGAAATATCAACACCGCTATCTGTATGAACATGGAAATATCTACACCGCTATCTGTTGGACCATGGAAATATCTACACCGCTATCTGAATGAAAATGGAAATACCTACACTGCTATCTGCATATACATGGAAATATCCACACAGCTATCTCTTTACACATGGAAATAACTACACCGCTATCTGCACGAACATGGAAATATCTACACCGCCATATGTACGAACATGGAAATATCTGCACCACTATCTGTATGAACATATAAATATCTACGCCGCCATCTGTATTAACATGGAGATATCTACACCGCTATCTGTATAAACATGGAAATGTCTACACCGCTATCTGTATAAACATGGAAATATCTGCACCGCTATCGGTATAAACATGGAAATGTCTACATCGCTACCTGTATAAACATGGAAATATCAGCACCGCTATCTGTATGAACAGGGAAATATCTACACCGCTATCTCTATGAACATGGAAATATCTACATCGCTATCTGTATGAACATGGAAATATTTAAACCGCTATCTGTACGAACATTGATATATCTACACAGCCCTCTGGATGAACATGGAAATATCCACACCGCTATCTGTGTAAACATGCATACATCTTCACCGCTATCTGTATAAACATGGAAATAATTACACCGCTATCTGTATGACATGGAAACATATACACCGCTATCTGTTTGAAGATAGAAATATATACACCGCTATCTGCATGAAAATGGAAATATCTACACAGCTATCTGCATATAGATGGAAATATCTACACAGCTATCTCTTTACTCATGGAAATAACTACACCGCCATCTGCATGACCATGGAAATATCTACACCGCCATCTGTATTAAGATGGAGATATCTACACCGCTATCTGAATAAACATGGAAATATCTACACCGTTATCTGTATAAACATGGAAATATCTACACCGCTATCTGTATAAACATGGAAATACCTACACCGCTACCTGTATAAACATGGAAATATCAGCACCGCTATCTGTATGAACATGGAAATATCTACACCGCTATCTATATGAACATGCAAATATCTACACCGCTATCTGTATGAACATGGAAATATCTACAAAGCTATCTGAATGAACATGGAAATATCTACACCGCTATCTGTTTGAACATGGAAATATCTACACCGCTATCTGCATGAAAATGGAAATATCTACAAAGCTATATGCATATACATGGAAATAACTACACAGCTATCTCTTTACACATGGAAATAACTACACCGCTATCTGTATGAACATGGAAATATCTGCACTGCCATCTGTATGAACATATAAATATCTACACCGCCATCTGTATATAGAAGGAGATATCTTCACCGCTATCTGTAAAAACTTGGAAATATCTACACCGCTATCTCTATAAACATGGAAGCATCTACACCGCTATCTGTATAAACATGGAAATATCTACACCGCTACCTGTATAAACATGGAAATATCAGCACCGCTATCTGTATGAACATGGAAATATCTACACCACTATCTCTATGAACATGGAAATATCTACACCGCTATCTGTATGAACATGGAAATAGCTACACCGCTATCTGTATGAGCATGGAAATATCTACACCACTATCTGTATGAACATGGAAATATCTACACCGCTATCTGTATGAACATGGATATATCTACACAGCCATCTGGATGAACATGGAAATATCTACACCGCTATCTGCATGAAAATGGAAATATCTACAAAGCTATCTGCATATACATGGAAATATCTACACAGCTATCTCTTTACATATGGAAATAACTACACTGCTATATCTATAAACATGGAAATATCTACACTGCCGTCTGTATGAACATGGAAATATCTGCACCGCCACCTATATGAACATATAAATATCTACACCGCCATCTGTATTAAGAAGGAAATATCTAAACTGCTATCTGTATAAACATGGAAATATCTACACCGCTGCCTGTATAAACATGGAAATATCAGCACCGCTATCTGTATGAACATGGAAATATCTACACCGCTATCTGTATGAACATGGAAATATCTACACCGCTATATGTATAAACATGGAAATATCTACACCGCTATCTGTATGAACATGGAAATATCTACACCGCTATCTGTATGAACATGGAAATATCTACACGGCTATCTGTTTGAACATGGAAATATCTACACCGCTATCTGCATGAAAATGGAAATATCTACACTGCTATCGGCATATACATTTAAATATCTACACAGCTATCTCTTTACACATGGAAATAACTACACCGCTCTCTGTATGAACATGGAAATATCTACACCGCCATCTGTATGAACATGGAAATATCTGCACTGCCATCTGTATGAACATATAATTATCTACACCGCCATCTTTATTAAGATGGAGATATCTACACTGCTATCTGTATAAACATGGAAATATCTACACCGCTCTCTGTATAAACATGGAAATATCTACACCGCTATCGGTATAAACATGGAAAAATCTACACCACTACCTGTATAAACATGGAAATATCAGCACCGCTATCTGTATGAACATGGAAATATCTACACCGCTATCTGTATGAACATGGAAATATCTACACGGCTATCTGTATGAACATGGAAATATCTACACCGCTATCTGTATGAACATGGAAATATCAACACCGCCATCTGTTTGAACATGGAAATAACTACACCGCTGTCTGCATGAAAATGGAAATATCTACACGGCTATCTGCATATACATGGAAATTTCTACACAGCTATCTCTTTACACATGGAAATAACTACACCGCTATGTCTATAAACATAGAAATATCTACACAGCCATCTGTATGAACATGGAAATATCTACACCACTATCTGTGTAAACATGCATACATCTTCACCGCTATCTGTATAAACATGGAAATATCTACACCGCTATCTGTATGAACATGGAAATATCTACACCGCTATCTGTTTGAACATGGAAATATCTAAACCGCTATCTGCATAAAAATAGAAATATCTATGCAGCTATCTGCATATACATGGAAATATCTACAAAGCTATCTCTTTACACATGGAAATAACTACACCGCTATCTCTATAAACATGGAAATATCTACACCGCCATCTGTATGAACATGGAAATATCTGCACTGCCATCTGTATGAACATATAAATATCTACACCGCCATCTGTATTAAGAAGGAAATATCTATACCGCTATCTGTATACACATGGAAATATCTACACCGCTGCCTGTATAAACATGCAAATATCAGCACCGATATCTGTATGAACATGGAAATATCTACACCGCTATCTGTAGGAACATGGAAATATCTACACCGCTATCTGTATAAACATGGAAATATCTACACCGCTATCGGTATGAACATGGAAATATCTACACCGCTATCTGTATGACCATGGAACTATCTACACCGCTATCTGTATGAACATGGAAATATCTACTCCGCTATCTCTTTGAACATGGAAATTTCTACACCGCTGTCTGCATGAAAATGGAAATATCTACACAGCTATCTGCATATACATGGAAATATCTACACAGGTATCTCTTTACACATGGAAATAACTACACCGCTATCTCTATAAACATGGAAATATCTACACCACCATCTGTATGAACATGGAAATATCTGCACCGCCATCTGTATGAACATATAAATATGTACACCGCCATCTGTATTAAGGAGATATCTACACCGCTATCTGTATAAACATGGAAATATCTACACCGCTATCTGTATAAACATGGAAATATCTACACCGCTATCTGTATAAACATGGAAATATCTACACCGCTACCTGTATAAACATGGAAATATCAGCACCGCTATCGGTATGAACATGGAAATATCTACACCGCTATCTGTATGAACATGGAAATATCTTCACCGTCATCTGTATGAACATGGATATACCTACACAGCCATCTGGATGAACATGGAAATATCTACACCGCTATCTGCATGAACATGGAAATATCTACACCGCTATCTGTGTAAACATGCATACATTTTCACTGCAATCTGTATAAGCATGGAAATATCTACACCGCTATCGGGATGAACATGGAAATATCTACACCGCAATCTGTATGAACATGGAAATATCTACACCGCTATCTGTGTAAACATGCATACATCTTCACCGCTATCTGTATAAATATGGAAATATCTACATCGCTATCTGTATGAACATGGAAATATCAACACCGCTATCTGTATGAACATGGAAATATCTACACCGCTATCTGTTGGACCATGGAAATATCTACACCGCTATCTGAATGAAAATGGAAATACCTACACTGCTATCTGCATATACATGGAAATATCCACACAGCTATCTCTTTACACATGGAAATAACTACACCGCTATCTGCACGAACATGGAAATATCTACACCGCCATATGTATGAACATGGAAATATCTGCACCGCTATCTGTATGAACATATAAATATCTACGCCGCCATCTGTATTAACATGGAGATATCTACACCGCTATCTGTATAAACATGGAAATGTCTACACCGCTATCTGTATAAACATGGAAATATCTACACCGCTATCTGTATAAACATGGAAATACCTACATCGCTACCTGAATAAACATGGAAATATCAGCACCGCTATCTGTATGAACAGGGAAATATCTACACCGCTATCTGTATGAACATGGAAATATCTACATCGCTATCTGTATGAACATGGAAATATTTACACCGCTATCTGTACGAACATTGATATATCTACACAGCCCTCTGGATGAACATGGAAATATCCACACCGCTATCTGTGTAAACATGCATACATCTTCACCGCTATCTGTATAAACATGGAAATATCAACACCGCTATCTGTATGAACATGGAAACATCTACACCGCTATCTGTTTGAAGATGGAAATATATACACCGCTATCTGCATGAAAATCGAAATATCTACACAGCTATCTGCATATAGATGGAAATATCTACACAGCTATCTCTTTACTCATGGAAATAACTACACCGCCATCTGCTTGACCATGGAAATATCTACACCGCCATCTGTATGAACATGGAAATATCTGCACCGCCATCTGTATGAACATATAAGTATCTACAGCGCCATCTGTATTAAGATGGAGATATCTACACCGCTATCTGAATAAACATGGAAATATCTACACCGTTATCTGTATAAACATGGAAATATCTACACCGCTATCTGTATAAACATGGAAATACCTACACCGCTTCCTGTATAAACATGGAAATATCAGCACCGCTATCTGTATGAACATGGAAATATCTACACCGCTATCTGTATGAACATGGAAATATCTACACCGCTATCTGTATGAACATGGAAATATCTACAAAGCTATCTGAATGAACATGGAAATATCTACACCACTATCTGTTTGAACATGGAAATATCTACACCGCTATCTGCATGAAAATGGAAATATCTACAAAGCTATATGCATATACATGGAAATATCTACACAGCTATCTCTTTACACATGGAAATAACTACACCGCTATATCTATAAACATGGAAATATCTACACCGCCATCTGTATGATCGTGGAAATATCTGCACTGCCATCTCTATGAACATATACATATCTAAACCACCATCTGTATTAAGAAGGAAATATCTAAACCTCTATCTGTATAAACATGGAAATATCTATACCACTGCCTGTATAAACATGGAAATATCAGCACCGCTAACTGTATGAACATGGAAATATCTACACCACTATCCGTATGAACATGGAAATATGTACACCGCTCTCTGTATAAGCATGGAAATATCTACACCGCTATCTGTATGAACATGGAAATATCTACACCGCTATCTGTATGAACATGGAAATATCTACACCGCTATCTGTTTGAACATGGAAATATCTACACCGCTATCTGCATGAAAATGGAAATATCTACACTGCTATCTGCATATACATTTAAATATCTACACAGCTATCTCTTTACACATGGAAATAACTACACCACTATCTGTATGAACATGGAAATATCTGCACTGCCATCTGTATGAACATATAAATATCTACACCGCCATCTGTATATAGATGGAGATATCTTCACCGCTATCTGTATAAACTTGGAAATATCTACACCGCTATCTCTATAAACATGGAAGCATCTACACCGCTATCTGTATAAACATGGAAATATCTACACCGCTACCTGTATAAACATGGAAATATCAGCACCGCTATCTGTATGAACATGGAAATATCTACACCACTATCTCTATGAACATGGAAATATCTACACCGCTATCTGTATGAACATGGAAATAGCTACACCGCTATCTGTATGAGCATGGAAATATCTACACCACTATCTGTATGAACATGGAAATATCTACACCGCTATCTATATGAACATGGATATATCTACACAGCCATCTGGATGAATATGGAAATATCTACACCGCTATCTGCATGAACTTGGAAATATCTACACCGCTATCTGTGTAAACATGCATACATCTTCACTGCAATCTCTATAAGCATGGAAATATCTACACCGCTATCTGTATGAACATGTAAATATCTACACCGCTATCTCTTTGAACATGGAAATATCTACACCGCTATCTGCATGAAAATGGAAATATCTACACAGCTATCTGCCTATTCATTGAAATATCTACACAGCTATCTCTTTACACATGGAAATAACTACACCGCTATCTGTATGAACATGGAAATATCAGCACCGCTATCTGTATGAACATGGAAATATCTACACCGCTATCTGTATGAACATGGAAATATCTACACCGCTATCTGTATGAACATGGAAATAGCTACAAAGCTATGTGAATGAACATGGAAATATCTACACCGCTGCCTGTATAAACATGGAAATATCAGCACCGCTATCTGTATGAACAAGGAAATATCTACACCGCTATCTGTATGAACATGGAAATATATACACCGCTATCTGTGTGAACATGCATATATCTTCACCGCTATCTGCATAAACATGGGAATATCTACACCGCTATCTGTATGAACATGGAAATATCTACACCGCTATCTGTATGAACATGGAAATATCTACACCGCTATCTGTTTGAACATGGAAATATCTACACCGCTATCTGCATGAAAATGGAAATATCTACACTGCTATCTGCATATACATTTAAATATCTACACAGCTATCTCTTTACACATGGAAATAACTACACCGCTGTCTGTATGAACATGGAAATATCTACACCGCCATCTGTATGAACATGGAAATATCTGCACCTCCATCTGTATGAACATATAAATATCTACACCGCCATCTGTATTAATATGGAGATATCTACACTGCTATCTGTATAAACATGGAAATATCTACACCGCTATCTGTATAAACATGGAAATATCTACACCGCTATCTGTATAAACATGGAAATATCCACACCGCTACCTGTATAAACATGAAAATATCAGCACCGCAATCTGTATGAACATGGAAATATCTACACCGCTATCTGTATGAACATGGAAATATCTACACCGCTATCTGTATGACCATGGAACTATCTACACCGCTATCTGTATGAACATGGAAATATCTACTCCGCTATCTCTTTGAACATGGAAATTTCTACACTGCTGTCTGCATGAAAATGGAAATATCTACACAGCTATCTGCATATACATGGAAATATCTACACAGCTATCTCTTTACACATGGAAATAACTACACCGCTATCTCTATAAACATGGAAATATCTACACCGCCATCTGTATGAACATGGAAATATCTGCACCGCCATCTGTATGAACATATAAATATGTACACCGCCATCTGTATTAAGAAGGAGATATCTACACCGCCATCTGTATAAACATGGAAATATCTACACCGCTATCTGTATAAACATGGAAATATCTACACCGCTATCTGTATAAACATGGAAATATCTACACCGCTACTTGTATAAACATGGAAATATCAGCACCGCTATCGGTATGAACATGGAAATATCTACACCGCTATCTGTATGAACATGGAAATATCTTCACCGTCATCTGTATGAACATGGATATACCTACACAGCCATCTGGATGAACATGGAAATATCTACACCGCTATCAGCATGAACATGGAAATATCTACACCGCTATCTGTGTAAACATGCATACATCTTCACTGCAATCTGTATAAGCATGGAAATATCTACAGCGCTATCTGTATGAACATGAATATTTCTACACAGCCATCTGGATGAACATGGAAATATCTACACCGCAATCTGTATGAACATGGAAATATCTACACCGCTATCTGTGTAAACATGCATACATCTTCACCGCTATCTGTATAAACATGGAAATATCTACATCGCTATCTGTATGAACATGGAAATATCTACACCGCTGTCTGTTGGACCATGGAAATATCTACACCGCTATCTGAATGAAAATGGAAATACCTACACTGCTATCTGCATATACATGGAAATATCCACACAGCTATCTCTTTACACATGGAAATAACTACACCGCTATCTGCACGAACATGGAAATATCTACACCGCCATATGTATGAACATGGAAATATCTGCACCGCTATCTGTATGAACATATAAATATCTACGCCGCCATCTGTATTAACATGGAGATATCTACACCGCTATCTGTATAAACATGGAAATGTCTACACCGCTATCTGTATAAACATGGAAATATCTACACCGCTTTCTGTATAAACATGGAAATATCTACATCGCTACCTGTATAAACATGGAAATATCAGCTCCGCTATCTGTATGAACAGGGAAATATCTACACCGCTATCTGTATGAACATGGAAATATCTACATCGCTATCTGTATGAACATGGAAATATTTACACCGCTATCTGTACGAACATTGATATATCTACACAGCCCTCTGGATGAACATGGAAATATCCACACCGCTATCTGTGTAAACATGCATACATCTTCACCGCCATCTGTATAAACATGGAAATAATTACACCGCTATCTGTATGAACATGGAAACATCTACACCGCTATCTGTTTGAAGATGGAAATATATACACCGCTATCTGCATGAAAATGGAAATATCTACACAGCTATCTGCATATAGATGGAAATATCTACACAGCTATCTCTTTACTCATGGAAATAACTACACCGCCATCTGCATGACCATGGAAATATCTACACCGCCATCTGTATGAACATGGAAATATCTGCACCGCCATCTGTATGAACATATAAATATCTACACCGCCATCTGTATTAAGATGGAGATATCTACACCGCTATCTGAATAAACATGGAAATATCTACACCGTTATCTGTATAAACATGGAAATATCTACACCGCTATCTGTATAAACATGGAAATACCTACACCGCTACCTGTATAAACATGGAAATATCAGCACCGCTATCTGTATGAACATGGAAATATCTACACCGCTATCTGTATGAACATGCAAATATCTACACCGCTATCTGTATGAACATGGAAATATCTACAAAGCTATCTGAATGAACATGGAAATATCTACACCGCTTTCTGTTTGAACATGGAAATATCTACACCGCTATCTGCATGAAAATGGAAATATGTACAAAGCTATATGCATATACATGGAAATATCTACACAGCTATCTCTTTACACGTGGAAATAACTACACCGCTATATCTATAAACATGGAAATATCTACACCGCCATCTGTATGATCGTGGAAATATCTGCACTGCCATCTCTATGAACATATACATATCTTAACCACCATCTGTCTTAAGAAAGAAATATCTAAACCTCTATCTGTATAAACATGGAAATATCTACACCACTGCCTGTATAAACATGGAAATATCAGCACCGCTATCTGTATGAACATGGAAATATCTACACCGCTATCCGTATGAACATGGAAATATGTACACCGCTCTCTGTATAAGCATGGAAATATCTACAGCGCTATCTGTATGAACATGGAAATATCTACACCGCTATCTGTATGAACATGGAAATATCTACACCGCTATCTGTTTGAACATGGAAATATCTACACCGCTATCTGCATGAAAACGGAAATATCTACACTGCTATCTGCATATACATTTAAATATCTACACACCTATCTCTTTACACATGGAAATAACTACACCGCTATCTGTATGAACATGGAAATATCTGCACTGCCATCTGTATGAACATATAAATATCTACACCGCCATCTGTATATAGATGGAGATATCTTCACCGCTATCTGTATAAACTTGGAAATATCTACACCGCTATCTCTATAAACATGGAAGCATCTACACCGCTATCTGTATAAACATGGAAATATCTACACCGCTACCTGTATAAACATGGAAATATCAGCACCGCTATCTGTATGAGCATGGAAATATCTACACCACTATCTGTATGAACATGGAAATATCTACACCGCTATCTATATGAACATGGATATATCTACACAGCCATCTGGATGAACATGGAAATATCTACCCCGCTATCTGTATGAACATGGAAATATCAGCACCGCTACCTGTATGAACATGGAAATATCTACACACCTATCTGTATGAACATGGAAATATCTACACCGCTATCTGTATGAACATGGAAATAGCTACAAAGCTATGTGAATGAACATGGAAATATCTACACCGCTATCTGTTTAAACATGGAAATATCTACACCGCTATCTGCATGAAAATGGAAATATCTACAAAGCTATCTGCATATACATGGAAATATCTACACAGCTATCTCTTTACATATGGAAATAACTACACTGCTATATCTATAAACATGGAAATATCTACACTGCCATCTGTATGAACATGGAAATATCTGCACCGCCACCTATATGAACATATAAATATCTACACCGCCATCTGTATTAAGAAGGAAATATCTAAACCGCTATCTGTATAAACTTGGAAATATCTACACCGCTGCCTGTATAAACATGGAAATATCAGCACCGCTATCTGTATGAACATGGAAATATCTACACCGCTATCTGTATGAACATGGAAATATCTACACCGCTATCTGTATAAACATGGAAATATCTACACCGCTATCTGTATGAACATGGAAATATATACACCGCTATCTGTATGAACATGGAAATATCTACACGGCTATCTGTTTGAACATGGAAATATCTACACCGCTATCTGCATGAAAATGGAAATATCTACACTGCTATCGGCATATACATTTAAATATCTACACAGCTATCTCTTTACACATGGAAATAACTACACCGCTCTCTGTATGAACATGGAAATATCTACACCGCCATCTGTATGAACATGGAAATATCTGCACCGCCATCTGTATGAACATATAATTATCTACACCGCCATCTGTATTAAGATGGAGATATCTACACTGCTATCTGTATAAACATGGAAATATCTACACCGCTCTCTGTATAAACATGGAAATATCTACACCGCTATCTGTATAAACATGGAAAAATCTACACCGCTACCTGTATAAACATGGAAATATCAGCACCGCTATCTGTATGAACATGGAAATATCTACACCGCTATCTGTATGAACATGGGAATATCTACACCGCTATCTGTATGAACATGGAAATATCTACACCGCTATCTGTATGAACATGGAAATATCTACACCGCCATCTGTATGAACATGGAAATATCTACACCGCTGTCTGCATGAAAATGGTAATATCTACACGGCTATGTGCATATACATGGAAATTTCTACACAGCTATCTCTTTACACATGGAAATAACTACACCGCTATGTCTATATACATAGAAATATCTACACCGCCATCTGTATGAACATGGAAATATCTACACCGCTATCTGTTTGAACATGGAAATATCTAAACCGCTATCTGCATAAAAATAGAAATATCTATGCAGCTATCTTCATATACATGGAAATATCTACAAAGCTATCTCTTTACACATGGAAATAACTACACCGCTATCTCTATAAACATGGAAATATCTACACCGCCATCTGTATGAACATGGAAATATCTGCACTGCCATCTGTATGAACATATAAATATCTACACCGCCATCTGTATTAAGAAGGAAATATCTAAACCGCTATCTGTATACACATGGAAATATCTACACCGCTGCCTGTATAAACATGCAAATATCAGCACCGCTATCTGTATGAACATGGAAATATCTACACCGCTATCTGTAGGAACATGGAAATATCTACACCGCTATCTGTATAAACATGGAAATATCTACACCGCTATCTGTATGAACATGGAAATATCTACACCGCTATCTTTATGAACATGGAAATATCTACACTGCTATCTGTTTGAACATGGAAATATCTACACCGCTATCTGTATGAACATGGAAATATCTACACCGCTATCTGTTTGAACATGGAAAAGTCTACACCGCTATCTGCATGAAAATGGAAATATCTACACTGCTATCTGCATATACATGTAAATATCTACACAGCTATCTCTTTACACATGGAAATAACTACACCGCTATCTGTATGAACATGGAAATATATACACCGACATCTGTATGAACATGGAAATATCTGCACCTCCATCTGTATGAACATATAAATATCTACACCGCCATCTGTATTAAGATGGAGATATCTACACTGCTATCTGTATAAACATGGAAACATCTACACCGTTATCTGTACAAACATGGAAATATCTACACCGCTATCTGTATAAACATGGAAATACCTACACCGCTACCTGTATAAACATGAAAATATCAGCACCGCAATCTGTATGAACATGGAAATATCTACACCGCTATCTGTATGAACATGGAAATATCTACACCGCTATCTGTATGACCATGGAACTATCTACACCGCTATCTGTATGAACATGGAAATATCTACTCCGCTATCTCTTTGAACATGGAAATTTCTACACCGCTGTCTGCATGAAAATGGAAATATCTACACAGCTATCTGCATATACATGGAAATATCTACACAGCTATCTCTTTACACATGGAAATAACTACACCGCTATCTCTATAAACATGGAAATATCTACACCGCCATCTGTATGAACATGGAAATATCTGCACCGCCATCTGTATGAACATATAAATATGTACACCGCCATCTGTATTAAGAAGGAGATATCTACAACGCTATCTGTATAAACATGGAAATATCTACACCGCTATCTGTATAAACATGGAAATATCTACACCGCTATCTGTATAAACATGGAAATATCTACACCGCTACCTGTATAAACATGGAAATATCAGCACCGCTATCGGTATGAACATGGAAATATCTACACCGCTATCTGTATGAACATGGAAATATCTTCACCGTCATCTGTATGAACATGGATATACCTACACAGCCATCTGGATGAACATGGAAATATCTACACCGCTATCAGCATGAACATGGAAATATCTACACCGCTATCTGTGTAAACATGCATACATCTTCACTGCAATCTGTATAAGCATGGAAATATCTACACCGCTATCTGGATGAACATGGAAATATCTACACCGCAATCTGTATGAACATGGAAATATCTACACCGCTATCTGTGTAAACATGCATACATCTTCACCGCTATCTGTATAAACATGGAAATATCTACATCGCTATCTGTATGAACATGGAAATATCTACACCGCTATCTGTTGGACCATGGAAATATCTACACCGCTATCTGAATGAAAATGGAAATACCTACACTGCTATCTGCATATACATGGAAATATCCACACAGCTATCTCTTTACACATGGAAATAACTACACCGCTATCTGCACGAACATGGAAATATCTACACCGCCATATGTATGAACATGGAAATATCTGCACCGCTATCTGTATGAACATATAAATATCTACGCCGCCATCTGTATTAACATGGAGATATCTACACCGCTATCTGTATAAACATGGAAATGTCTACACCGCTATCTGTATAAACATGGAAATATCTACACCGCTATCTGTATAAACATGGAAATATCTACATCGCTACCTGTATAAACATGGAAATATCAGCACCGCTATCTGTATGAACAGGGAAATATCTACACCGCTATCTGTATGAACATGGAAATATCTACATCGCTATCTGTATGAACATGGAAATATTTACACCGCTATCTGTACGAACATTGATATATCTACACAGCCCTCTGGATGAACATGGAAATATCCACACCGCTATCTGTGTAAACATGCATACATCTTCACCGCTATCTGTATAAACATGGAAATATCAACACCGCTATCTGTATGAACATGGAAACATCTACACCGCTATCTGTTTGAAGATGGAAATATATACACCGCTATCTGCATGAAAATCGAAATATCTACACAGCTATCTGCATATAGATGGAAATATCTACACAGCTATCTCTTTACTCATGGAAATAACTACACCGCCATCTGCATGACCATGGAAATATCTACACCGCCATCTGTATGAACATGGAAATATCTGCACCACCATCTGTACGAAGATATAAGTATCTACACCGCCATCTGTATTAAGATGGAGATATCTACACCGCTATCTGAATAAACATGGAAATATCTACACCGTTATCTGTATAAACATGGAAATATCTACACCGCTATCTGTATAAACATGGAAATATCAGCACCGCTATCTGTATGAACATGGAAATATCTACACCGCTATCTGTATGAACATGGAAATATCTACACCGCTATCTGTATGAACATGGAAATATCTACAAAGCTATCTGAATGAACATGGAAATATCTACACCGCTATCTGTTTGAACATGGAAATATCTACACCGCTATCTGCATGAAAATGGAAATATCTACAAAGCTATATGCATATACATGGAAATATCTACACAGCTATCTCTTTACACATGGAAATAACTACACCGCTATATCTATAAACATGGAAATATCTACACCGCCATCTGTATGATCGTGGAAATATCTGCACTGCCATCTCTATGAACATATACATATCTAAACCACCATCTGTATTAAGAAGGAAATATCTAAACCTCTATCTGTATAAACATGGAAATATCTACACCACTGCCTGTATAAACATGGAAATATCAGCACCGCTATCTGTATGAGCATGGAAATATCTACACCGATATCCGTATGAACATGGAAATATGTACACCGCTCTCTGTATAAGCATGGAAATATCTACACCGCTATCTGTATGAACATGGAAATATCTACACCGCTATCTGTATGAACATGGAAATATCTACACCGCTATCTGTTTGAACATGGAAATATCTACACCGCTATCTGCATGAAAATGGAAATATCTACACTGCTATCTGCATATACATATAAATATCTACACCGCTATCTCTATAAACATGGAAGCATCTACACCGCTATCTGTATAAACATGGAAATATCTACACCGCTACCTGTATAAACATGGAAATATCAGCACCGCTATCTGTATGAACATGGAAATATCTACACCACTATCTCTATGAACATGGAAATATCTACACCGCTATCTGTATGAACATGGAAATAGCTACACCGCTATCTGTATGAGCATGGAAATATCTACACCACTATCTGTATGAACATGGAAATATCTACACCGCTATCTGTATGAACATGGATATATCTACACAGCCATCTGGATGAACATGGAAATATCTACACCGCTATCTGCATGAAAATGGAAATATCTACAAAGCTATCTGCATATACATGGAAATATCTACACAGCTATCTCTTTACATATGGAAATAACTACACTGCTATATCTATAAACATGGAAATATCTACACTGCCATCTGTATGAACATGGAAATATCTGCACCGCCACCTATATGAACATATAAATATCTACACCGCCATCTGTATTAAGAAGGAAATATCTAAACTGCTATCTGTATAAACATGGAAATATCTACACCGCTGCCTGTATAAACATGGAAATATCAGCACCGCTATCTGTATGAACATGGAAATATCTACACCGCTATCTGTATGAACATGGAAATATCTACACCGCTATATGTATAAACATGGAAATATCTACACCGCTATCTGTATGAACATGGAAATATCTACACCGCTATCTGTATGAACATGGAAATATCTACACGGCTATCTGTTTGAACATGGAAATATCTACACCGCTATGTCTATAAACATAGAAATATCTACACCGCCATCTGTATGAACATGGAAATATCTACACCGCTATCTGTGTAAACATGCATACATCTTCACCGCTATCTGTATAAACATGGAAATATCTACACCGCTATCTGTATGAACATGGAAATATCTACACCGCTATCTGTTTGAACATGGAAATATCTAAACCGCTATCTGCATAAAAATACAAATATCTATGCAGCTATCTGCATATTCATGGAAATATCTACAAAGCTATCTCTTTACACATGGAAATAACTACACCGCTATCTCTATAAACATGGAAATATCTACACCGCCATCTGTATGAACATGGAAATATCTGCACTGCCATCTGTATGAACATATGAATATCTACACCGCCATCTGTATTAAGAAGGAAATATCTAAACCGCTATCTGTATACACATGGAAATATCTACACCGCTGCCTGTATAAACATGCAAATATCAGCACCGCTATCTGTATGAACATGGAAATATCTACACCGCTATCTGTAGGAACATGGAAATATCTACACCGCTATCTGTATAAACATGGAAATATCTACACCGCTATCTGTATGAACATGGAAATATCTACACCGCTATCTGTATGAACATGGAAATATCTACACTGCTATCTGTTTGAACATGGAAATATCTACACCGCTATCTGTATGAACATGGAAATATCTACACCGCTATCTGTTTGAACATGGAAATGTCTACACCGCTATCTGCATGAAAATGGAAATATCTACACTGCTATCTGCATATACATGTAAATATCTACACTGCTATCTCTTTACACATGGAAATAACTACACCGCTATCTGTATGAACATGGAAATATATACACCGCCATCTGTATGAACATGGAAATATCTGCACCTCCATCTGTATGAACATATAAATATCTACACCGCCATCTGTATTAAGATGGAGATATCTACACTGCTATCTGTATAAACATGGAAATATCTACACCGCTATCTGTATAAACATGGAAATATCTACACCGCTATCTGTATAAACATGGAAATATCTACACCGCTACCTGTATAAACATGAAAATATCAGCACCGCAATCTGTATGAACATGGAAATATCTACACCGCTATCTGTATGAACATGGAAATATCTACACCGCTATCTGTATGACCATGGAACTATCTACACCGCTATCTGTATGAACATGGAAATATCTACTCCGCTATCTCTTTGAACATGGAAATTTCTACACCGCTGTCTGCATGAAAATGGAAATATCTACACAGCTATCTGCATATACATGGAAATATCTACACAGCTATCTCTTTACACATGGAAATAACTACACCGCAATCTCTATAAACATGGAAATATCTACACCGCCATCTGTATGAACATGGAAATATCTGCACCGCCATCTGTATGAACATATAAATATGTACACCGCCATCTGTATTAAGAAGGAGATATCTACACCGCTATCTGTATAAACATGGAAATATCTACACCGCTATCTGTATAAACATGGAAATATCTACACCGCTATCTGTATAAACATGGAAATATCTACACCGCTACCTGTATAAACATGGAAATATCAGCACCGCTATCGGTATGAACATGGAAATATCTACACCGCTATCTGTATGAACATGGAAATATCTTCACCGTCATCTGTATGAACATGGATATACCTACACAGCCATCTGGATGAACATGGAAATATCTACACCGCTATCAGCATGAACATGGAAATATCTACACCGCTATCTGTGTAAACATGCATACATCTTCACTGCAATCTGTATAAGCATGGAAATATCTACACCGCTATCTGGATGAACATGGAAATATCTACACCGCAATCGGTATGAACATGGAAATATCTACACCGCTATCTGTGTAAACATGCATACATCTTCACTGCTATCTGTATAAACATGGAAATATCAACACCGCTATCTGTATGAACATGGAAACATCTACACCGCTATCTGTTTGAAGATGGAAATATATACACCGCTATCTGCATGAAAATGGAAATATCTACACAGCTATCTGCATATAGATGGAAATATCTACACAGCTATCTCTTTACTCATGGAAATAACTACACCGCCATCTGCATGACCATGGAAATATCTACACCACCATCTGTATGAACATGGAAATATCTGCACCACCATCTGTACGAAGATATAAGTATCTACACCGCCATCTGTATTAAGATGGAGATATCTACACCGCTATCTGAATAAACATGGAAATATCTACACCGTTATCTGTATAAACATGGAAATATCTACACCGCTATCTGTATAAACATGGAAATACCTACACCGCTACCTGTATAAACATGGAAATATCAGCACCGCTATCTGTATGAACATGGAAATATCTACACCGCTATCTGTATGAACATGGAAATATCTACACCGCTATCTGTATGAACATGGAAATATCTACAAAGCTATCTGAATGAACATGGAAATATCTACACCGCTATCTGTTTGAACATGGAAATATCTACACCGCTATCTGCATGAAAATGGAAATATCTACAAAGCTATATGCATATACATGGAAATATCTACACAGCTATCTCTTTACACATGGAAATAACTACACCGCTATATCTATAAACATGGAAATATCTACACCGCCATCTGTATGATCGTGGAAATATCTGCACTGCCATCTCTATGAACATATACATATCTAAACCACCATCTGTATTAAGAAGGAAATATCTAAACCTCTATCTGTATAAACATGGAAATATCTACACCACTGCCTGTATAAACATGGAAATATCAGCACCGCTATCTGTATGAGCATGGAAATATCTACACCGATATCCGTATGAACATGGAAATATGTACACCGCTCTCTGTATAAGCATGGAAATATCTACACCGCTATCTGTATGAACATGGAAATATCTACACCGCTATCTGTATGAACATGGAAATATCTACACCGCTATCTGTTTGAACATGGAAATATCTACACCGCTATCTGCATGAAAATGGAAATATCTACACTGCTATCTGCATATACATATAAATATCTACACAGCTATCTCTTTACACATGGAAATAACTACACCGCTATCTGTATGAACATGGAAATATCTGCACTGCCATCTGTATGAACATATAAATATCTACACCGCCATCTGTATATAGATGGAGATATCTTCACCGCTATCTGTATAAACTTGGAAATATCTACACCGCTATCTCTATAAACATGGAAGCATCTACACCGCTATCTGTATAAACATGGAAATATCTACACCGCTACCTGTATAAACATGGAAATATCAGCACCGCTATCTGTATGAACATGGAAATATCTACACCACTATCTCTATGAACATGGAAATATCTACACCGCTATCTGTATGAACATGGAAATAGCTACACCGCTATCTGTATGAGCATGGAAATATCTACACCACTATCTGTATGAACATGGAAATATCTACACCGCTATCTGTATGAACATGGATATATCTACACAGCCATCTGGATGAACATGGAAATATCTACACCGCTATCTGCATGAAAATGGAAATATCTACAAAGCTATCTGCATATACATGGAAATATCTACACAGCTATCTCTTTACATATGGAAATAACTACACTGCTATATCTATAAACATGGAAATATCTACACTGCCATCTGTATGAACATGGAAATATCTGCACCGCCACCTATATGAACATATAAATATCTACACCGCCATCTGTATTAAGAAGGAAATATCTAAACTGCTATCTGTATAAACATGGAAATATCTACACCGCTGCCTGTATAAACATGGAAATATCAGCACCGCTATCTGTATGAACATGGAAATATCTACACCGCTATCTGTATGAACATGGAAATATCTACACCGCTATATGTATAAACATGGAAATATCTACAACGCTATCTGTATGAACATGGAAATATCTACACCGCTATCTGTATGAACATGGAAATATCTACACGGCTATCTGAACATGGAAATATCTACACCGCTATGTCTATAAACATAGAAATATCTACACCGCCATCTGTATGAACATGGAAATATCTACACCACTATCTGTGTAAACATGCATACATTTTCACCGCTATCTGTATAAACATGGAAATATCTACACCGCTATCTGTATGAACATGGAAATATCTACACCGCTATCTGTTTGAACATGGAAATATCTAAACCGCTATCTGCATAAAAATACAAATATCTATGCAGCTATCTGCATATTCATGGAAATATCTACAAAGCTATCTCTTTACACATGGAAATAACTACACCGCTATCTCTATAAACATGGAAATATCTACACCGCCATCTGTATGAACATGGAAATATCTGCACTGCCATCTGTATGAACATATGAATATCTACACCGCCATCTGTATTAAGAAGGAAATATCTAAACCGCTATCTGTATACACATGGAAATATCTACACCGCTGCCTGTATAAACATGCAAATATCAGCACCGCTATCTGTATGAACATGGAAATATCTACACCGCTATCTGTAGGAACATGGAAATATCTACACCGCTATCTGTATAAACATGGAAATATCTACACCGCTATCTGTATGAACATGGAAATATCTACACCGCTATCTGTATGAACATGGAAATATCTACACTGCTATCTGTTTGAACATGGAAATATCTACACCGCTATCTGTATGAACATGGAAATATCTACACCGCTATCTGTTTGAACATGGAAATGTCTACACCGCTATCTGCATGAAAATGGAAATATCTACACTGCTATCTGCATATACATGTAAATATCTACACTGCTATCTCTTTACACATGGAAATAACTACACCGCTATCTGTATGAACATGGAAATATATACACCGCCATCTGTATGAACATGGAAATATCTGCACCTCCATCTGTATGAACATATAAATATCTACACCGCCATCTGTATTAAGATGGAGATATCTACACTGCTATCTGTATAAACATGGAAATATCTACACCGCTATCTGTATAAACATGGAAATATCTACACCGCTATCTGTATAAACATGGAAATATCTACACCGCTACCTGTATAAACATGAAAATATCAGCACCGCAATCTGTATGAACATGGAAATATCTACACCGCTATCTGTATGAACATGGAAATATCTACACCGCTATCTGTATGACCATGGAACTATCTACACCGCTATCTGTATGAACATGGAAATATCTACTCCGCTATCTCTTTGAACATGGAAATTTCTACACCGCTGTCTGCATGAAAATGGAAATATCTACACAGCTATCTGCATATACATGGAAATATCTACACAGCTATCTCTTTACACATGGAAATAACTACACCGCAATCTCTATAAACATGGAAATATCTACACCGCCATCTGTATGAACATGGAAATATCTGCACCGCCATCTGTATGAACATATAAATATGTACACCGCCATCTGTATTAAGAAGGAGATATCTACACCGCTATCTGTATAAACATGGAAATATCTACACCGCTATCTGTATAAACATGGAAATATCTACACCGCTATCTGTATAAACATGGAAATATCTACACCGCTACCCGTATAAACATGGAAATATCAGCACCGCTATCGGTATGAACATGGAAATATCTACACCGCTATCTGTATGAACATGGAAATATCTTCACCGTCATCTGTATGAACATGGATATACCTACACAGCCATCTGGATGAACATGGAAATATCTACACCGCTATCAGCATGAACATGGAAATATCTACACCGCTATCTGTGTAAACATGCATACATCTTCACTGCAATCTGTATAAGCATGGAAATATCTACACCGCTATCTGGATGAACATGGAAATATCTACACCGCAATCTGTATGAACATGGAAATATCTACACCGCTATCTGTGTAAACATGCATACATCTTCACCGCTATCTGTATAAACATGGAAATATCTACATCGCTATCTGTATGAACATGGAAATATCAACACCGCTATCTGTATGAACATGGAAATATCTACACCGCTATCTGTTGGACCATGGAAATATCTACACCGCTATCTGAATGAAAATGGAAATACCTACACTGCTATCTGCATATACATGGAAATATCCACACAGCTATCTCTTTACACATGGAAATAACTACACCGCTATCTGCACGAACATGGAAATATCTACACCGCCATATGTATGAACATGGAAATATCTGCACCGCCGTCTGTATGAACATATAAATATCTACGCCACCATCTGTATTAACATGGAGATATCTACACCGCTATCTGTATAAACATGGAAATGTCTACACCGCTATCTGTATAAACATGGAAATATCTACACCGCTATCTGTATAAACATGGAAATATCTACATCGCTACCTGTATAAACATGGAAATATCAGCACCGCTATCTGTATGAACAGGGAAATATCTACACCGCTATCTGTATGAACATGGAAATATCTACATCGCTATCTGTATGAACATGGAAATATTTACACCGCTATCTGTACGATCATTGATATATCTACACAGCCCTCTGGATGAACATGGAAATATCCACACCGCTATCTGTGTAAACATGCATACATCTTCACCGCTATCTGTATAAACATGGAAATATCAACACCACTATCTGTATGAACATGGAAACATCTACACCGCTATCTGTTTGAAGATGGAAATATATACACCGCTATCTGCATGAAAATCGAAATATCTACACAGCTATCTGCATATAGATGGAAATATATACACAGCTATCTCTTTACTCATGGAAATAACTACACCGCCATCTGCATGACCATGGAAATATCTACACCGCCATCTGTATGAACATGGAAATATCTGCACCGCCATCTGTATGAACATATAAGTATCTACACCGCCATCTGTATTAAGATGGAGATATCTACACCGCTATCTGAATAAACATGGAAATATCTACACCGTTATCTGTATAAACATGCAAATATCTACACCGCTATCTGTATAAACATGGAGATACCTACACCGCTACCTGTATAAACATGGAAATATCAGCACCGCTATCTGTATGAACATGGAAATATCTACACCGCTATCTGTATGAACATGGAAATATCTACACCGCTATCTGTATGAACACGGAAATATCTACAAAGCTATCTGAATGAACATGGAAATATCTACACCGCTATCTGTTTGAACATGGAAATATCTACACCGCTATCTGCATGAAAATGGAAATATCTACAAAGCTATATGCATATACATGGAAATATCTACACAGCTATCTCTTTACACATGGAAATAACTACACCGCTATATCTATAAACATGGAAATATCTACACCGCCATCTGTATGATCGTGGAAATATCTGCACTGCCATCTCTATGAACATATACATATCTAAACCACCATCTGTATTAAGAAGGAAATATCTAAACCTCTATCTGTATAAACATGGAAATATCTACACCACTGCCTGTATAAACATGGAAATATCAGCACCGCTATCTGTATGAACATGGAAATATCTACACCGCTATCCGTATGAACATGGAAATATGTACACCGCTCTCTGTATAAGCATGGAAATATCTACACCGCTATCTGTATGAACATGGAAATATCTACACCGCTATCTGTATGAACATGGAAATATCTACACCGCTATCTGTTTGAACATGGAAATATCTACACCGCTATCTGCATGAAAATGGAAATATCTACACTGCTATCTGTATATACATTTAAATATCTACACAGCTATCTCTATACACATGGAAATAACTACACCGCTATCTGTATGAACATGGAAATATCTGCACTGCCATCTGTATGAACATATAAATATCTACACCGCCATCTGTATATAGATGGAGATATCTTCACCGCTATCTGTATAAACTTGGAAATATCTACACCGCTATCTCTATAAACATGGAAATATCTACACCGCTACCTGTATAAACATGGAAATATCAGCACCGCTATCTGTATGAACATGGAAATATCTACACCACTATCTCTATGAACATGGAAATATCTACACCGCTATCTGTATGAACATGGAAATAGCTACACCGCTATCTGTATGAGCATGGAAATATCTACACCACTATCTGTATGAACATGGAAATACCTACACCGCTATCTATATGAACATGGATATATCTACACAGCCATCTGGATGAACATGGAAATATCTACACCGCTATCTGCATGAACTTGGAAATATCTACACTGCTATCTGTGTAAACATGCATACATCTTCACTGCAATCTCTATAAGCATGGAAATATCTACACCGCTATCTGTATGAACATGTAAATATCTACACCGCTATCTCTTTGAACATGGAAATATCTACACCGCTATCTGCATGAAAATGGAAATATCTACACAGCTATGTGCCTATTCATTGAAATATCTACACAGCTATCTCTTTACACATGGAAATAACTACACCGCTATCGGTATGAACATGGAAATATCAGCACCGCTATCTGTATGAACATGGAAATATCTACACCGCTATCTGTATGAACATGGAAATATCTACACCGCTATCTGTATGAACATGGAAATAGCTACGAAGCTATGTGAATGAACATGGAAATATCTACACCGCTATCTGTTTAAACATGGAAATATCTACACCGCTATCTGCATGAAAATGGAAATATCTACAAAGCTATCTGCATATACATGGAAATATCTACACAGCTATCTCTTTACATATGGAAATAACTACACCGCTATATCTATAAACATGGAAATATGTACACCGCCATCTGTATGAACATGGAAATATCTGCACCGCCATCTGTATGAACATATAAATATCTACACCGCCATCTGTATTAAGAAGGAAATATCTAAACCACTATCTGTATAAACATGGAAATATCTACACCGCTGCCTGTATAAACATGGAAATATCAGCACCGCTATCTGTATGAACAAGGAAATATCTACACCGCTATCTGTATGAACATGGAAATATATACACCGCTATCTGTGTGAACATGCATATATCTTCACCGCTATCTGTATAAACATGGGAATATCTACACCGCTATCTGTATGAACATGGAAATATCTACACCGCTATCTGTATGAACATGGAAATATCTACACCGCTATCTGTTTGAACATGGAAATATCTACACCGCTATCTGCATGAAAATGGAAATATCTACACTGCTATCTGCATATACATTTAAATATCTACACAGCTATCTCTTTACACATGGAACTAACTACACCACTATCTGTATGAACATGGAAATATCTACACCGCCATCTGTATGAACATGGAAATATCTGCACCGCCATCTGTATGAACATATAAATATCTACACCGCCATCTGTATTAAGATGGCGATATCTACACTGCTATCTGTATAAACATGGAAATATCTACACCGCTATCTGTATAAACATGGAAATATCTACACCGCTATCTGTATAAACATGGAAATATCTACACCGCTACCTGTATAAACATGAAAATATCAGCACCGCAATCTGTATGAACATGGAAATATATACACCGCTATCTGTATGAACATGGAAATATCTACACCGCTATCTGTATGACCATGGAACTATCTACACCGCTATCTGTATGAACATGGAAATATCTACTCCGCTATCTCTTTGAACATGGAAATTTCTACACCGCTGCCTGCATGAAAATGGAAATATCTACACAGCTATCTGCATATACATGTAAATATCTACAAAGCTATCTCTTTACACATGGAAATAACTACACCGCTATCTCTATAAACATGGAAATATCTACACCGCCATCTGTATGAACATGGAAATATCTGCACCGCCATCTGTATGAACATATAAATATGTACACCGCCATCTGTATTAAGAACGAGATATCTACACCGCAATCTGTATAAACATGGAAATATCTACACCGCTATCTGTATAAACATGGAAATATCTACACCGCTATCTGTATAAACATAGAAATATCTGCACCGCTACCTGTATAAACATGGAAATATCAGCACTGCTCTCGGTATGAACATGGAAATATCTACACCGCTATCTGTATGAACATGGAAATATCTTCACCGTCATCTGTATGAACATGGATATACCTACACAGCCATCTGGATGAACATGGAAATATCTACACCGCTATCAGCATGAACATGAAAATATCTACACCGCTATCTGTGTAAACATGCCTACATCGTCACTGGAATCTGTATAAGCATGGAAATATCTACAACGCTATCTGTATGAACATGGATATTTCTACACAGCCATCTGGATGAACATGGAAATATCTACACCGCAATCTGTATGAACATGGAAATATCTACACCGCTATCTGTGTAAACATGCATACATCTTCACCGCTATCTGTATAAACATGGAAATAACTACATCGCTATCTGTATGAACATGGAAATATCTACACCGCTATCTGTATGAACATGGAAATATCTACACCGCTATCTGTACGAACATTGATATATCTACACAGCCCTCTGGATGAACATGGAAATATCCACACCGCTATCTGTGTAAACATGCATACATCTTCACCGCTATTTGTATAAAGATGGAAATATCTACACCGCTATCTGTATGAACATGGAAATATCTACACCGCTATCTGTTTGAAGATGGAAATATATACACCGCTATCTGCATGAAAATGGAAATATCTACACAGCTATCTGCATATAGATGGGAATATCTACACAGCTATCTCTTTACGCATGGAAATAACTACACCGCCATCTGCATGACCATGGAAATATCTACACCGCCATCTGTATGAACATGGAAATATCTGCACCGCCATCTTTATGAACATATAAATATCTACACCGCCATCTGTATTAAGATGGAGATATCTAAACCGCTATCTGAATAAACATGGAAATATCTACACCGTTATCTGTATAAACATGGAAATATCTACACCGCTATCTGTATAAACATGGAAATACCTACACCGCTACCTGTATAAACATGGAAATATCAGCACCGCTATTTGTATGAACATGGAAATATCTGCACCACCATCTGTATGAACATATAAATATCTACACCGCCATCTGTATTAAGATGCAGATATCTACACCGCAATCTGAATAAACATGGAAATATCTACACCGCTATCTGTATAAACATGGAAATATCTACACCGCTATCTGTATAAACATGGAAATATCTACACCGCTACCTGCATAAACATGGAAATATCAGCACCGCTATCTGAATGAACATGGATATATCTACACAGCCATCTGTATCAACATGGAAATATCTACACCACTATCTGTATGAACATGGAAATATCTACACCGCTATCTGTATGAACATGGAAATACCTACACCGCTATCTGTTTGAACATGGAAATATCTACACCGCTATCTGCATGAAAATGGAAATATCTACACCGCTATCTGCATATACATTTAAATATCTACACAGCTATCTCTTAACACATGGAAATAACTACACCGCTATCTGTATGAACATGGAAATATCTACACCACCATCTGTATGAACATGGAAATATCTGCACCGCCATCTGTATGAACATGGAAATATCTACACCGCTATCTGTATGAACATGGAAATATCTACACCGCTATCTGTATGAACATGGAAATATCTACACCGCTATCTGTTTGAACATGGAAATATCTACACCGCTATCTGCATGAACATGGAAATATCTTCACCGCCATCTGTATGAACATGGATATGTCTACGCAGCCATCTAGATGAACATGGAATTATCTACACCGCGATCTCTATGAACATGGAAATATCTACACCGCTATCTGTGTAAACATGCATACATCTTCACCGCTATCTGTATAAACATGGAAATATCTAAACCGCTATCTGCATAAAAATAGAAATATCTACACAGCTATCTGCACATACATGGAAATATCAACAAAGCTATCTCTTTACACATGGAAATAACTACAACGCTATCTCTATAAACATGGAAATACCTACACCGCCATCTGTATGAACATGGAAATATCTGCACCGCCATCTGTATGAACATATAAATATCTACACTGCCATCTGTATTAAGATGGAGATATCTTCACCGCTATGTATATAAACTTGGAAATATCTACACCGCTATCTGTATAAACATGGAAATATCTACACCGCTATCTGTATAAACATGGAAATATCTACACCGCTATCTGTATGAACATGGAAATATCTACACCGCTATCTGTATGAACATGGAAATATCTACACCGCTATCTGTTTGAACATGGAAATATCTACACCGCTATCTGCATGAAAATGGAAATATCTACACTGCTATCTGCATATACATTTAAATATCTACACAGCTATCTCTTTACACATGGAAATAACTTCACCGCTATCTGTATGAACATGGAAATATCTGCACTGCCATCTGTATGAACATATAAATATCTACACCGCCATCTGTATATAGATGGAGATATCTTCACCGCTATCTGTATAAACTTGGAAATATCTACACCGCTATCTCTATAAACATGGAAGCATCTACACCGCTATCTGTATAAACATGGAAATATCTACACCGCTACCTGTATAAACATGGAAATATCAGCACCGCTATCTGTATGAACATGGAAATATCTACACCACTATCTCTATGAACATGGAAATATCTACACCGCTATCTGTATGAACATGGAAATAGCTACACCGCTATCTGTATGAGCATGGAAATATCTACACCACTATCTGTATGAACATGGAAATATCTACACCGCTATCTGTATGAACATGGATATATCTACACAGCCATCTGGATGAACATGGAAATATCTACACCGCTATCTGCATGAAAATGGAAATATCTACAAAGCTATCTGCATATACATGGAAATATCTACACAGCTATCTCTTTACATATGGAAATAACTACACTGCTATATCTATAAACATGGAAGTATCTACACTGCCATCTGTATGAACATGGAAATATCTGCACCGCCACCTATATGAACATATAAATATCTACACCGCCATCTGTATTAAGAAGGAAATATCTAAACTGCTATCTGTATAAACATGGAAATATCTACACCGCTGCCTGTATAAACATGGAAATATCAGCACCGCTATCTGTATGAACATGGAAATATCTACACCGCTATCTGTATGAACATGGAAATATCTACACCGCTATATGTATAAACATGGAAATATCTACACCGCTATCTGTATGAACATGGAAATATCTACACCGCTATCTGTATGAACATGGAAATATCTACACGGCTATCTGTTTGAACATGGAAATATCTGCACCGCTATCTGCATGAAAATGGAAATATCTACACTGCTATCGGCATATACATTTAAATATCTACACAGCTATCTCTTTACACATGGAAATAACTACACCGCTCTCTGTATGAACATGGAAATATCTACACCGCTATCTGTATAAACATGGAAAAATCTACACCACTACCTGTATAAACATGGAAATATCAGCACCGCTATCTGTATGAACATGGAAATATCTACACCGCTATCTGTATGAACATGGAAATATCTACACGGCTATCTGTATGAACATGGAAATATCTACACCGCTATCTGTATGAACATGGAAATATCAACACCGCCATCTGTTTGAACATGGAAATAACTACACCGCTGTCTGCATGAAAATGGAAATATCTGCACGGCTATCTGCATATACATGGAAATTTCTACACAGCTATCTCTTTACACATGGAAATAACTACACCGCTATGTCTATGTACATAGAAATATCTACACCGCCATCTGTATGAACATGGAAATATCTACACCGCTATCTGTGTAAACATGCATACATCTTCACCGCTATCTGTATAAACATGGAAATATCTACACCGCTATCTGTATGAATATGGAAATATCTACACCGCTATCTGTTTGAACATGGAAATATCTAAACCGCTATCTGCAAAAAAATAGAAATATCTATTCAGCTATCTGCATATACATGGAAATATCTACAAAGCTATCTCTTTACACATGGAAATAACTACACCGCTATCTCTATAAACATGGAAATATCTACACCGCCATCTGTATGAACATGGAAATATCTGCACTGCCATCTGTATGAACATATAAATATCTACACCGCCATCTGTATTAAGAAGGAAATATCTAAACCGCTATCTGTATACACATGGAAATATCTACACCGCTGCCTGTATAAACATGCAAATATCAGCACCGCTATCTGTATGAACATGGAAATATCTACACCGCTATCTGTAGGAACATGGAAATATCTACACCGCTATCTGTATAAACATGGAAATATCTACACCGCTATCTGTATGAACATGGAAATATCTACACCGCTATCTGTATAAACATGGAAATATCTACACTGCTATCTGTTTGAGCATGGAAATATCTACACCGCTATCTGTATGAACATGGAAATATCTACACCGCTATCTGTTTGAACATGGAAATGTCTACACCGCTATCTGCATGAAAATGGAAATATCTACACTGCTATCTGCATATACATGTAAATATCTACACAGCTATCTCTTTACACATGGAAATAACTACACCGCTATCTGTATGAACATGGAAATATATACACCGCCATCTGTATGAACATGGAAATATCTGCACCTCCATCTGTATGAACTTATAAATATCTACACCGCCATCTGTATTAAGATGGAGATATCTACACTGCTATCTGTATAAACATGGAAATATCTACACCGCTATCTGTATAAACATGGAAATATCTACACCGCTATCTGTATAAACATGGAAATATCTACACCGCTACCTGTATAAACATGAAAATATCAGCACCGCAATCTGTATGAACATGGAAATATCTACACCGCTATCTGTATGAACATGGAACTATCTACACCGCTATCTGTATGAACATGGAAATATCTACTCCGCTATCTCTTTGAACATGGAAATTTCTACACCGCTGTCTGCATGAAAATGGAAATATCTACACAGCTATCTGCATATACATGGAAATATCTACACAGCTATCTCTTTACACATGGAAATAACTACACCGCTATCTCTATAAACATGGAAATATCTACACCGCCATCTGTATGAACATGGAAATATCTGCACCGCCATCTGTATGAACATATAAATATGTACACCGCCATCTGTATTAAGAAGGAGATATCTACACCGCTATCTGTATAAACATGGAAATATCTACACCGCTATCTGTATAAACATGGAAATATCTACACCGCTATCTGTATAAACATGGAAATATCTACACCGCTACCTGTATAAACATGGAAATATCAGCACCGCTATCGGTATGAACATGGAAATATCTACACCGCTATCCGTATGAACATGGAAATATCTTCAACATCATCTGTATGAACATGGATATACCTACACAGCCATCTGGATGAACATGGAAATATCTACACCGCTATCAGCATGAACATGGAAATATCTACACCGCTATCTGTGTAAACATGCATACATCTTCACTGCAATCTGTATAAGCATGGAAATATCTACACCGCTATCTGGATGAACATGGAAATATCTACACCGCTATCTGAATGAAAATGGAAATACCTACACTGCTATCTGCATATACATGGAAATATCCACACAGCTATCTCTTTACACATGGAAATAACTACACCGCTATCTGCACGAACATGGAAATATCTACACCGCCATATGTATGAACATGGAAATATCTGCACCGCCGTCTGTATGAACATATAAATATCTACGCCACCATCTGTATTAACATGGAGATATCTACACCGCTATCTGTATAAACATGGAAATGTCTACACCGCTATCTGTATAAACATGGAAATATCTACACCGCTATCTGTATAAACATGGAAATATCTACATCGCTACCTGTATAAACATGGAAATATCAGCACCGCTATCTGTATGAACAGGGAAATATCTACACCGCTATCTGTATGAACATGGAAATATCTACATCGCTATCTGTATGAACATGGAAATATTTACACCGCTATCTGTACGATCATTGATATATCTACACAGCCCTCTGGATGAACATGGAAATATCCACACCGCTATCTGTGTAAACATGCATACATCTTCACCGCTATCTGTATAAACATGGAAATATCAACACCACTATCTGTATGAACATGGAAACATCTACACCGCTATCTGTTTGAAGATGGAAATATATACACCGCTATCTGCATGAAAATCGAAATATCTACACAGCTATCTGCATATAGATGGAAATATATACACAGCTATCTCTTTACTCATGGAAATAACTACACCGCCATCTGCATGACCATGGAAATATCTACACCGCCATCTGTATGAACATGGAAATATCTGCACCGCCATCTGTATGAACATATAAGTATCTACACCGCCATCTGTATTAAGATGGAGATATCTACACCGCTATCTGAATAAACATGGAAATATCTACACCGTTATCTGTATAAACATGCAAATATCTACACCGCTATCTGTATAAACATGGAGATACCTACACCGCTACCTGTATAAACATGGAAATATCAGCACCGCTATCTGTATGAACATGGAAATATCTACACCGCTATCTGTATGAACATGGAAATATCTACACCGCTATCTGTATGAACACGGAAATATCTACAAAGCTATCTGAATGAACATGGAAATATCTACACCGCTATCTGTTTGAACATGGAAATATCTACACCGCTATCTGCATGAAAATGGAAATATCTACAAAGCTATATGCATATACATGGAAATATCTACACAGCTATCTCTTTACACATGGAAATAACTACACCGCTATATCTATAAACATGGAAATATCTACACCGCCATCTGTATGATCGTGGAAATATCTGCACTGCCATCTCTATGAACATATACATATCTAAACCACCATCTGTATTAAGAAGGAAATATCTAAACCTCTATCTGTATAAACATGGAAATATCTACACCACTGCCTGTATAAACATGGAAATATCAGCACCGCTATCTGTATGAACATGGAAATATCTACACCGCTATCCGTATGAACATGGAAATATGTACACCGCTCTCTGTATAAGCATGGAAATATCTACACCGCTATCTGTATGAACATGGAAATATCTACACCGCTATCTGTATGAACATGGAAATATCTACACCGCTATCTGTTTGAACATGGAAATATCTACACCGCTATCTGCATGAAAATGGAAATATCTACACTGCTATCTGTATATACATTTAAATATCTACACAGCTATCTCTATACACATGGAAATAACTACACCGCTATCTGTATGAACATGGAAATATCTGCACTGCCATCTGTATGAACATATAAATATCTACACCGCCATCTGTATATAGATGGAGATATCTTCACCGCTATCTGTATAAACTTGGAAATATCTACACCGCTATCTCTATAAACATGGAAATATCTACACCGCTACCTGTATAAACATGGAAATATCAGCACCGCTATCTGTATGAACATGGAAATATCTACACCACTATCTCTATGAACATGGAAATATCTACACCGCTATCTGTATGAACATGGAAATAGCTACACCGCTATCTGTATGAGCATGGAAATATCTACACCACTATCTGTATGAACATGGAAATACCTACACCGCTATCTATATGAACATGGATATATCTACACAGCCATCTGGATGAACATGGAAATATCTACACCGCTATCTGCATGAACTTGGAAATATCTACACTGCTATCTGTGTAAACATGCATACATCTTCACTGCAATCTCTATAAGCATGGAAATATCTACACCGCTATCTGTATGAACATGTAAATATCTACACCGCTATCTCTTTGAACATGGAAATATCTACACCGCTATCTGCATGAAAATGGAAATATCTACACAGCTATGTGCCTATTCATTGAAATATCTACACAGCTATCTCTTTACACATGGAAATAACTACACCGCTATCGGTATGAACATGGAAATATCAGCACCGCTATCTGTATGAACATGGAAATATCTACACCGCTATCTGTATGAACATGGAAATATCTACACCGCTATCTGTATGAACATGGAAATAGCTACGAAGCTATGTGAATGAACATGGAAATATCTACACCGCTATCTGTTTAAACATGGAAATATCTACACCGCTATCTGCATGAAAATGGAAATATCTACAAAGCTATCTGCATATACATGGAAATATCTACACAGCTATCTCTTTACATATGGAAATAACTACACCGCTATATCTATAAACATGGAAATATGTACACCGCCATCTGTATGAACATGGAAATATCTGCACCGCCATCTGTATGAACATATAAATATCTACACCGCCATCTGTATTAAGAAGGAAATATCTAAACCACTATCTGTATAAACATGGAAATATCTACACCGCTGCCTGTATAAACATGGAAATATCAGCACCGCTATCTGTATGAACAAGGAAATATCTACACCGCTATCTGTATGAACATGGAAATATATACACCGCTATCTGTGTGAACATGCATATATCTTCACCGCTATCTGTATAAACATGGGAATATCTACACCGCTATCTGTATGAACATGGAAATATCTACACCGCTATCTGTATGAACATGGAAATATCTACACCGCTATCTGTTTGAACATGGAAATATCTACACCGCTATCTGCATGAAAATGGAAATATCTACACTGCTATCTGCATATACATTTAAATATCTACACAGCTATCTCTTTACACATGGAAATAACTACACCACTATCTGTATGAACATGGAAATATCTACACCGCCATCTGTATGAACATGGAAATATCTGCACCGCCATCTGTATGAACATATAAATATCTACACCGCCATCTGTATTAAGATGGCGATATCTACACTGCTATCTGTATAAACATGGAAATATCTACACCGCTATCTGTATAAACATGGAAATATCTACACCGCTATCTGTATAAACATGGAAATATCTACACCGCTACCTGTATAAACATGAAAATATCAGCACCGCAATCTGTATGAACATGGAAATATATACACCGCTATCTGTATGAACATGGAAATATCTACACCGCTATCTGTATGACCATGGAACTATCTACACCGCTATCTGTATGAACATGGAAATATCTACTCCGCTATCTCTTTGAACATGGAAATTTCTACACCGCTGCCTGCATGAAAATGGAAATATCTACACAGCTATCTGCATATACATGTAAATATCTACAAAGCTATCTCTTTACACATGGAAATAACTACACCGCTATCTCTATAAACATGGAAATATCTACACCGCCATCTGTATGAACATGGAAATATCTGCACCGCCATCTGTATGAACATATAAATATGTACACCGCCATCTGTATTAAGAACGAGATATCTACACCGCAATCTGTATAAACATGGAAATATCTACACCGCTATCTGTATAAACATGGAAATATCTACACCGCTATCTGTATAAACATAGAAATATCTGCACCGCTACCTGTATAAACATGGAAATATCAGCACTGCTCTCGGTATGAACATGGAAATATCTACACCGCTATCTGTATGAACATGGAAATATCTTCACCGTCATCTGTATGAACATGGATATACCTACACAGCCATCTGGATGAACATGGAAATATCTACACCGCTATCAGCATGAACATGAAAATATCTACACCGCTATCTGTGTAAACATGCCTACATCGTCACTGGAATCTGTATAAGCATGGAAATATCTACAACGCTATCTGTATGAACATGGATATTTCTACACAGCCATCTGGATGAACATGGAAATATCTACACCGCAATCTGTATGAACATGGAAATATCTACACCGCTATCTGTGTAAACATGCATACATCTTCACCGCTATCTGTATAAACATGGAAATAACTACATCGCTATCTGTATGAACATGGAAATATCTACACCGCTATCTGTATGAACATGGAAATATCTACACCGCTATCTGTACGAACATTGATATATCTACACAGCCCTCTGGATGAACATGGAAATATCCACACCGCTATCTGTGTAAACATGCATACATCTTCACCGCTATTTGTATAAAGATGGAAATATCTACACCGCTATCTGTATGAACATGGAAATATCTACACCGCTATCTGTTTGAAGATGGAAATATATACACCGCTATCTGCATGAAAATGGAAATATCTACACAGCTATCTGCATATAGATGGGAATATCTACACAGCTATCTCTTTACGCATGGAAATAACTACACCGCCATCTGCATGACCATGGAAATATCTACACCGCCATCTGTATGAACATGGAAATATCTGCACCGCCATCTTTATGAACATATAAATATCTACACCGCCATCTGTATTAAGATGGAGATATCTAAACCGCTATCTGAATAAACATGGAAATATCTACACCGTTATCTGTATAAACATGGAAATATCTACACCGCTATCTGTATAAACATGGAAATACCTACACCGCTACCTGTATAAACATGGAAATATCAGCACCGCTATTTGTATGAACATGGAAATATCTGCACCACCATCTGTATGAACATATAAATATCTACACCGCCATCTGTATTAAGATGCAGATATCTACACCGCAATCTGAATAAACATGGAAATATCTACACCGCTATCTGTATAAACATGGAAATATCTACACCGCTATCTGTATAAACATGGAAATATCTACACCGCTACCTGCATAAACATGGAAATATCAGCACCGCTATCTGAATGAACATGGATATATCTACACAGCCATCTGTATCAACATGGAAATATCTACACCACTATCTGTATGAACATGGAAATATCTACACCGCTATCTGTATGAACATGGAAATACCTACACCGCTATCTGTTTGAACATGGAAATATCTACACCGCTATCTGCATGAAAATGGAAATATCTACACCGCTATCTGCATATACATTTAAATATCTACACAGCTATCTCTTAACACATGGAAATAACTACACCGCTATCTGTATGAACATGGAAATATCTACACCACCATCTGTATGAACATGGAAATATCTGCACCGCCATCTGTATGAACATGGAAATATCTACACCGCTATCTGTATGAACATGGAAATATCTACACCGCTATCTGTATGAACATGGAAATATCTACACCGCTATCTGTTTGAACATGGAAATATCTACACCGCTATCTGCATGAACATGGAAATATCTTCACCGCCATCTGTATGAACATGGATATGTCTACGCAGCCATCTAGATGAACATGGAATTATCTACACCGCGATCTCTATGAACATGGAAATATCTACACCGCTATCTGTGTAAACATGCATACATCTTCACCGCTATCTGTATAAACATGGAAATATCTAAACCGCTATCTGCATAAAAATAGAAATATCTACACAGCTATCTGCACATACATGGAAATATCAACAAAGCTATCTCTTTACACATGGAAATAACTACAACGCTATCTCTATAAACATGGAAATACCTACACCGCCATCTGTATGAACATGGAAATATCTGCACCGCCATCTGTATGAACATATAAATATCTACACTGCCATCTGTATTAAGATGGAGATATCTTCACCGCTATGTATATAAACTTGGAAATATCTACACCGCTATCTGTATAAACATGGAAATATCTACACCGCTATCTGTATAAACATGGAAATATCTACACCGCTATCTGTATGAACATGGAAATATCTACACCGCTATCTGTATGAACATGGAAATATCTACACCGCTATCTGTTTGAACATGGAAATATCTACACCGCTATCTGCATGAAAATGGAAATATCTACACTGCTATCTGCATATACATTTAAATATCTACACAGCTATCTCTTTACACATGGAAATAACTTCACCGCTATCTGTATGAACATGGAAATATCTGCACTGCCATCTGTATGAACATATAAATATCTACACCGCCATCTGTATATAGATGGAGATATCTTCACCGCTATCTGTATAAACTTGGAAATATCTACACCGCTATCTCTATAAACATGGAAGCATCTACACCGCTATCTGTATAAACATGGAAATATCTACACCGCTACCTGTATAAACATGGAAATATCAGCACCGCTATCTGTATGAACATGGAAATATCTACACCACTATCTCTATGAACATGGAAATATCTACACCGCTATCTGTATGAACATGGAAATAGCTACACCGCTATCTGTATGAGCATGGAAATATCTACACCACTATCTGTATGAACATGGAAATATCTACACCGCTATCTGTATGAACATGGATATATCTACACAGCCATCTGGATGAACATGGAAATATCTACACCGCTATCTGCATGAAAATGGAAATATCTACAAAGCTATCTGCATATACATGGAAATATCTACACAGCTATCTCTTTACATATGGAAATAACTACACTGCTATATCTATAAACATGGAAGTATCTACACTGCCATCTGTATGAACATGGAAATATCTGCACCGCCACCTATATGAACATATAAATATCTACACCGCCATCTGTATTAAGAAGGAAATATCTAAACTGCTATCTGTATAAACATGGAAATATCTACACCGCTGCCTGTATAAACATGGAAATATCAGCACCGCTATCTGTATGAACATGGAAATATCTACACCGCTATCTGTATGAACATGGAAATATCTACACCGCTATATGTATAAACATGGAAATATCTACACCGCTATCTGTATGAACATGGAAATATCTACACCGCTATCTGTATGAACATGGAAATATCTACACGGCTATCTGTTTGAACATGGAAATATCTGCACCGCTATCTGCATGAAAATGGAAATATCTACACTGCTATCGGCATATACATTTAAATATCTACACAGCTATCTCTTTACACATGGAAATAACTACACCGCTCTCTGTATGAACATGGAAATATCTACACCGCTATCTGTATAAACATGGAAAAATCTACACCACTACCTGTATAAACATGGAAATATCAGCACCGCTATCTGTATGAACATGGAAATATCTACACCGCTATCTGTATGAACATGGAAATATCTACACGGCTATCTGTATGAACATGGAAATATCTACACCGCTATCTGTATGAACATGGAAATATCAACACCGCCATCTGTTTGAACATGGAAATAACTACACCGCTGTCTGCATGAAAATGGAAATATCTGCACGGCTATCTGCATATACATGGAAATTTCTACACAGCTATCTCTTTACACATGGAAATAACTACACCGCTATGTCTATGTACATAGAAATATCTACACCGCCATCTGTATGAACATGGAAATATCTACACCGCTATCTGTGTAAACATGCATACATCTTCACCGCTATCTGTATAAACATGGAAATATCTACACCGCTATCTGTATGAATATGGAAATATCTACACCGCTATCTGTTTGAACATGGAAATATCTAAACCGCTATCTGCAAAAAAATAGAAATATCTATTCAGCTATCTGCATATACATGGAAATATCTACAAAGCTATCTCTTTACACATGGAAATAACTACACCGCTATCTCTATAAACATGGAAATATCTACACCGCCATCTGTATGAACATGGAAATATCTGCACTGCCATCTGTATGAACATATAAATATCTACACCGCCATCTGTATTAAGAAGGAAATATCTAAACCGCTATCTGTATACACATGGAAATATCTACACCGCTGCCTGTATAAACATGCAAATATCAGCACCGCTATCTGTATGAACATGGAAATATCTACACCGCTATCTGTAGGAACATGGAAATATCTACACCGCTATCTGTATAAACATGGAAATATCTACACCGCTATCTGTATGAACATGGAAATATCTACACCGCTATCTGTATAAACATGGAAATATCTACACTGCTATCTGTTTGAGCATGGAAATATCTACACCGCTATCTGTATGAACATGGAAATATCTACACCGCTATCTGTTTGAACATGGAAATGTCTACACCGCTATCTGCATGAAAATGGAAATATCTACACTGCTATCTGCATATACATGTAAATATCTACACAGCTATCTCTTTACACATGGAAATAACTACACCGCTATCTGTATGAACATGGAAATATATACACCGCCATCTGTATGAACATGGAAATATCTGCACCTCCATCTGTATGAACTTATAAATATCTACACCGCCATCTGTATTAAGATGGAGATATCTACACTGCTATCTGTATAAACATGGAAATATCTACACCGCTATCTGTATAAACATGGAAATATCTACACCGCTATCTGTATAAACATGGAAATATCTACACCGCTACCTGTATAAACATGAAAATATCAGCACCGCAATCTGTATGAACATGGAAATATCTACACCGCTATCTGTATGAACATGGAACTATCTACACCGCTATCTGTATGAACATGGAAATATCTACTCCGCTATCTCTTTGAACATGGAAATTTCTACACCGCTGTCTGCATGAAAATGGAAATATCTACACAGCTATCTGCATATACATGGAAATATCTACACAGCTATCTCTTTACACATGGAAATAACTACACCGCTATCTCTATAAACATGGAAATATCTACACCGCCATCTGTATGAACATGGAAATATCTGCACCGCCATCTGTATGAACATATAAATATGTACACCGCCATCTGTATTAAGAAGGAGATATCTACACCGCTATCTGTATAAACATGGAAATATCTACACCGCTATCTGTATAAACATGGAAATATCTACACCGCTATCTGTATAAACATGGAAATATCTACACCGCTACCTGTATAAACATGGAAATATCAGCACCGCTATCGGTATGAACATGGAAATATCTACACCGCTATCCGTATGAACATGGAAATATCTTCAACATCATCTGTATGAACATGGATATACCTACACAGCCATCTGGATGAACATGGAAATATCTACACCGCTATCAGCATGAACATGGAAATATCTACACCGCTATCTGTGTAAACATGCATACATCTTCACTGCAATCTGTATAAGCATGGAAATATCTACACCGCTATCTGGATGAACATGGAAATATCTACACCGCAATCTGTATGAACATGGAAATATCTACACCGCTATCTGTGTAAACATGCATACATCTTCACCGCTATCTGTATAAACATGGAAATATCTACATCGCTATCTGTATGAACATGGAAATATCAACACCGCTATCTGTATGAACATGGAAATATCTACACCGCTATCTGTTGGACCATGGAAATATCTACACCGCTATCTGAATGAAAATGGAAATACCTACACTGCTATCTGCATATACATGGAAATATCCACACAGCTATCTCTTTACACATGGAAATAACTACACCGCTATCTGCACGAACATGGAAATATCTACACCGCCATATCTATGAACATGGAAATATCTGCACCGCCGTCTGTATGAACATATAAATATCTATGCCGCCATCTGTACTAACATGGAGATATCTACACCGCTATCTGTATAAACATGGAAATATCTACACCGCTATCTGTATAAACATGGAAATATCTACATCGCTACCTGTATAAACATGGAAATATCAGCACCGCTATCTGTATGAACAGGGAAATATCTACACCGCTATCTGTATGAACATGGAAATATCTACATCGCTATCTGTATGAACATGGAAATATTTACACCGCTATCTGTACGAACATTGATATATCTACACAGCCCTCTGGATGAACATGGAAATATCCACACCGCTATCTGTGTAAACATGCATACATCTTCACCGCTATCTGTATAAACATGGAAATATCAACACCGCTATCTGTATGAACATGGAAACAACTACACCGCTATCTGTTTGAAGACAGAAATATATACACCGCTATCTGCATGAAAACCGAAATATCTACACAGCTATCTGCATATAGATGGAAATATCTACACAGCTATCTCTTTACTCATGGAAATAACTACACCGCCATCTGCATGACCATGGAAATATCTACACCGCCATCTGTATGAACATGGAAATATCTGCACCGCCATCTGTATGAACATATAAGTATCTAAACCGCCATCTGTATTAAGATGGAGATATCTACACCGCTATCTGAATAAACATGGAAATATCTACACCGTTATCTGTATAAACATGGAAATATCTACAACGCTATCTGTATAAACATGGAAATACCTACACCGCTACCTGTATTGACATGGAAATATCAGCACCGCTATCTGAACATGGAAATATCTACACCGCTATCTGTATGAACATGGAAATATCTACACCGCTATCTGTATGAACATGGAAATATCTACAAAGCTATCTGAATGAACATGGAAATATCTACACCGCTATCTGTTTGAACATGGAAATATCTACACCGCTATCTGCATGAAAATGGAAATATCTACAAAGCTATATGCATATACATGGAAATATCTACACAGCTATCTCTTTACACATGGAAATAACTACACCGCTATATCTATAAACATGGAAATATCTACACCGCCATCTGTATGATCGTGGATATATCTGCACTGCCATCTCTATGAACATATACATATCTAAACCACCATCTGTATTAAGAAGGAAATATCTAAACCTCTATCTGTATAAACATGGAAATATCTACACCACTGCCTGTATAAACATGGAAATATCAGCACCGCTATCTGTATGAACATGGAAATATCTACACCGCTATCCGTATGAACATGGAAATATGTACACCGCTCTCTGTATAAGCATGGAAATATCTACACCGCTATCTGTATGAACATGGAAATATCTACACCGCTATCTGTATGAACATGGAAATAGCTAAACCGCTATCTGTTTGAACATGGAAATATCTACACCGCTATCTGCATGAAAATGGAAATATCTACACCTCTATCTGCATATACATTTAAATATCTACACAGCTATCTCTTTACACATGGAAATAACTACACCGCTATCTGTATGAACATGGAAATATCTGCACTGCCATCTGTATGAACATATAAATATCTACACCGCAATCTGTATATAGATGGAGATATCTTCACCGCTATCTGTATAAACTTGGAAATATCTACACTGCTATCTCTATAAACATGGAAGCATCTACACCGCTATCTGTATAAACATGGAAATATCTACACCGCTACCTGTATAAACATGGAAATATCAGCACCGCTATCTGTATGAACATGGAAATATCTACACCACTATCTCTATGAACATGGAAATATCTACACCGCTATCTGTATGAACATGGAAATAGCTACACCGCTATCTGTATGAGCATGGAAATATCTACACCACTATCTGTATGAACATGGAAATATCTACACCGCTATCTATATGAACATGGATATATCTACACAGCCATCTGGATGAACATGGAAATATCTACACCGCTATCTGCATGAACTTGGAAATATCTACACTGCTATCTGTGTAAACATGCATACATCTTCACTGCAATCTCTATAAGCATGGAAATATCTACACCGCTATCTGTATGAACATGTAAATATCTACACCGCTATCTCTTTGAACATGGAAATATCTACACCGCTATCTGCATGAAAATGGAAATATCTACACAGCTATCTGCCTATTCATTGAAATATCTACACAGCTATCTCTTTAAACATGGAAATAACTACACCGCTATCTGTATGAACATGGAAATATCAGCACCGCTATCTGTATGAACATGGAAATATCTACACCGCTATCTGTATGAACATGGAAATATCTACACCGCTATCTGTATGAACATGGAAATAGCTACAAAGCTATGTGAATGAACATGGAAATATCTACACCGCTATCTGTTTAAACATGGAAATATCTACACCGCTATCTGCATGAAAATGGAAATATCTACACCGCTATCTGTATGAACATGGAAATATATACACCGCTATCTGTGTGAACATGCATATATCTTCACCGCTATCTGTATAAACATGGGAATATCTACACCGCTATCTGTATGAACATGGAAATATCTACACCGCTATCTGTATGAACATGGAAATATCTACACCGCTATCTGTTTGAACATGGAAATATCTACACCGCTATCTGCATGAAAATGGAAATATCTACACTGCTATCTGCATATACATTTAAATATCTACACAGCTATCTCTTTACACATGGAAATAACTACACCGCTATCTGTATGAACATGGAAATATCTACACCGCCATCTGTATGAACATGGAAATATCTGCACCGCCATCTGTATGAACATATAAATATCTACACCGCCATCTGTATTGAGATGGCGATATCTACACTGCTATCTGTATAAACATGGAAATATCTACACCGCTATCTGTATAAACATGGAAATATCTACACCGCTATCTGTATAAACATGGAAATATCTACACCGCTACCTGTATAAACATGAAAATATCAGCACCGCAATCTGTATGAACATGGAAATATATACACCGCTATCTGTATGAACATGGAAATATCTACACCGCTATCTGTATGACCATGGAACTATCTACACCGCTATCTGTATGAACATGGAAATATCTACTCCGCTATCTCTTTGAACATGGAAATTTCTACACCGCTGTCTGCATGAAAATGGAAATATCTACACAGCTATCTGCATATACATGTAAATATCTACAAAGCTATCTCTTTACACATGGAAATAACTACACCGCTATCTCTATAAACATGGAAATATCTACACCGCCATCTGTATGAACATGGAAATATCTGCACCGCCATCTGTATGAACATATAAATATGTACACCGCCATCTGTATTAAGAAGGAGATATCTACACCGCAATCTGTATAAACATGGAAATATCTACACCGCTATCTGTATAAACATAGAAATATCTACACCGCTATCTGTATAAACATAGAAATATCTGCACCGCTACCTGTATAAACATGGAAATATCAGCACCGCTATCGGTATGAACATGGAAATATCTACACCGCTATCTGTATGAACATGGAAATATCTTCACCGTCATCTGTATGAACATGGATATACCTACACAGCCATCTGGATGAACATGGAAATATCTACACCGCTATCAGCATGAACATGAAAATATCTACACGGCTATCTGTGTAAACATGCATACATCTTCACTGGAATCTGTATAAGCATGGAAATATCTACAACACTATCTGTATGAACATGGATATTTCTACACAGCCATCTGGATGAACATGGAAATATCTACACCGCAATCTGTATGAACATGGAAATATCTACACCGCTATCTATGTAAACATGCATACATCTTCACCGCTATCTGTATAAACATGGAAATATCTACATCGCTATCTGTATGAACATGGAAATATCTACACCGCTATCTGTATGAACATGGAAATAGCTACACCGCTATCTGTATGAGCATGGAAATATCTACACCACTATCTGTATGAACATGGAAATATCTACACCGCTATCTGTATGAACATGGATATATCTACACAGCCATCTGGATGAACATGGAAATATCTACACCGCTATCTGCATGAAAATGGAAATATCTACAAAGCTATCTGCATATACATGGAAATATCTACACAGCTATCTCTTTACATATGGAAATAACTACACTGCTATATCTATAAACATGGAAGTATCTACACTGCCATCTGTATGAACATGGAAATATCTGAACCGCCACCTATATGAACATATAAATATCTACACCGCCATCTGTATTAAGAAGGAAATATCTAAACTGCTATCTGTATAAACATGGAAATATCTACACCGCTGCCTGTATAAACATGGAAATATCAGCACCGCTATCTGTATGAACATGGAAATATCTACACCGCTATATGTATAAACATGGAAATATCTACACCGCTATCTGTATGAACATGGAAATATCTACACCGCTATCTGTATGAACATGGAAATATCTACACGGCTATCTGTTTGAACATGGAAATATCTGCACCGCTATCTGCATGAAAATGGAAATATCTACACTGCTATCGGCATATACATTTAAATATCTACACAGCTATCTCTTTAAACATGGAAATAACTACACCGCTCTCTGTATGAACATGGAAATATCTACACCGCTATCTGTATAAACATGGAAAAATCTACACCACTACCTGTATAAACATGGAAATATCAGCACCGCTATCTGTATGAACATGGAAATATCTACACCGCTATCTGTATGAACATGGAAATATCTACACGGCTATCTGTATGAACATGGAAATATCTACACCGCTATCTGTATGAACATGGAAATATCAACACCGCCATCTGTTTGAACATAGAAATAACTACACCGCTGTCTGCATGAAAATGGAAATATCTACACGGCTATCTGCATATACATGGAAATTTCTACACAGCTATCTCTTTACACATGGAAATAACTACACCGCTATGTCTATATACATAGAAATATCTACACCGCCATCTGTATGAACATGGAAATATCTACACCGCTATCTGTGTAAACATGCATACATCTTCACCGCTATCTGTATAAACATGGAAATATCTAAACCGCTATCTGTATGAACATGGAAATATCTACACCGCTATCTGTTTGAACATGGAAATATCTAAACCGCTATCTGCAAAAAAATAGAAATATCTATTCAGCTATCTGCATATACATGGAAATATCTACAAAGCTATCTCTTTACACATGGAAATAACTACACCGCTATCTCTATAAACATGGAAACATCTACACCGCCATCTGTATGAACATGGAAATATCTGCACTGCCATCTGTATGAACATATAAATATCTACACCGCCATCTGTATTAAGAAGGAAATATCTAAACCGCTATCTGTATACACATGGAAATATCTACACCGCTGCCTGTATAAACATGCAAATATCAGCACCGCTATCTGTATGAACATGGAAATATCTACACCGCTATCTGTAGGAACATGGAAATATCTACACCGCTATCTGTATAAACATGGAAATATCTACACCGCTATCTGTATGAACATGGAAATATCTACACCGCTATCTGTATAAACATGGAAATATCTACACTGCTATCTGTTTGAGCATGGAAATATCTACACCGCTATCTGTATGAACATGGAAATATCTACACCGCTATCTGTTTGAACATGGAAATGTCTACACCGCTATCTGCATGAAAATGAAAATATCTACACTGCTATCTGCATATACATGTAAATATCTACACAGCTATCTCTTTACACATGGAAATAACTACACCGCTATCTGTATGAACATGGAAATATATACACCGCCATCTGTATGAACATGGAAATATCTGCACCTCCATCTGTATGAACATATAAATATCTACACCGCCATCTGTATTAAGATGGAGATATCTACACTGCAATCTGTATAAACATGGAAATATCTACACCGCTATCTGTATAAACATGGAAATATCTACACCGCTATCTGTATAAACATGGAAATATCTACACCGCTACCTGTATAAACATGAAAATATCAGCACCGCAATCTGTATGAACATGGAAATATCTACACCGCTATCTGTATGAACATGGAACTATCTACACCGCTATCTGTATGAACATGGAAATATCTACTCCGCTATCTCTTTGAACATGGAAATTTCTACACCGCTGTCTGCATGAAAATGGAAATATCTACACAGCTATCTGCATATACATGGAAATATCTACACAGCTATCTCTTTACACATGGAAATAACTACACCGCTATCTCTATAAACATGGAAATATCTACACCGCCATCTGTATGAACATGGAAATATCTGCACCGCCATCTGTATGAACATATAAATATGTACACCGCCATCTGTATTAAGAAGGAGATATCTACACCGCTATCTGTATAAACATGGAAATATCTACACCGCTATCTGTATAAACATGGAAATATCTACACCGCTATCTGTATAAACATGGAAATATCTACACCGCTACCTGTATAAACATGGAAATATCAGCACCGCTATCGGTATGAACATGGAAATATCTACACCGCTATCCGTATGAACATGGAAATATCTTCAACATCATCTGTATGAACATGGATATACCTACACAGCCATCTGGATGAACATGGAAATATCTACACCGCTATCAGCATGAACATGGAAATATCTACACCGCTATCTGTGTAAACATGCATACATCTTCACTGCAATCTGTATAAGCATGGAAATATCTACACCGCTATCTGGATGAACATGGAAATATCTACACCGCAATCTGTATGAACATGGAAATATCTACACCGCTATCTGTGTAAACATGCATACATCTTCACCGCTATCTGTATAAACATGGAAATATCTACATCGCTATCTGTATGAACATGGAAATATCAACACCGCTATCTGTATGAACATGGAAATATCTACACCGCTATCTGTTGGACCATGGAAATATCTACACCGCTATCTGAATGAAAATGGAAATACCTACACTGCTATCTGCATATACATGGAAATATCCACACAGCTATCTCTTTACACATGGAAATAACTACACCGCTATCTGCACGAACATGGAAATATCTACACCGCCATATGTATGAACATGGAAATATCTGCACCGCTATCTGTATGAACATATAAATATCTATGCCGCCATCTGTATTAACATGGAGATATGTACACCGCTATCTGTATAAACATGGAAATATCTACACCGCTATCTGTATAAACATGGAAATATCTACATCGCTACCTGTATAAACATGGAAATATCAGCACCGCTATCTGTATGAACAGGGAAATATCTACACCGCTATCTGTATGAACATGGAAATATCTACATCGCTATCTGTATGAACATGGAAATATTTACACCGCTATCTGTACGAACATTGATATATCTACACAGCCCTCTGGATGAACATGGAAATATCCACACCGCTATCTGTGTAAACATGCATACATCTTCACCGCTATCTGTATAAACATGGAAATATCAACACCGCTATCTGTATGAACATGGAAACATCTACACCGCTATCTGTTTGAAGACAGAAATATATACACCGCTATCTGCATGAAAATCGAAATATCTACACAGCTATCTGCATATAGATGGAAATATCTACACAGCTATCTCTTTACTCATGGAAATAACTACACCGCCATCTGCATGACCATGGAAATATCTACACCGCCATCTGTATGAACATGGAAATATCTGCACCGCCATCTGTATGAACATATAAGTATCTAAACCGCCATCTGTATTAAGATGGAGATATCTACACCGCTATCTGAATAAACATGGAAATATCTACACCGTTATCTGTATAAACATGGAAATATCTACACCGCTATCTGTATAAACATGGAAATACCTACACCGCTACCTGTATAAACATGGAAATATCAGCACCGCTATCTGAACATGGAAATATCTACACCGCTATCTGTATGAACATGGAAATATCTACACCGCTATCTGTATGAACATGGAAATATCTACAAAGCTATCTGAATGAACATGGAAATATCTACACCGCTATCTGTTTGAACATGGAAATATCTACACCGCTATCTGCATGAAAATGGAAATATCTACAAAGCTATATGCATATACATGGAAATATCTACACAGCTATCTCTTTACACATGGAAATAACTACACCGCTATATCTATAAACATGGAAATATCTACACCGCCATCTGTATGATCGTGGAAATATCTGCACTGCCATCTCTATGAACATATACATATCTAAACCACCATCTGTATTAAGAAGGAAATATCTAAACCTCTATCTGTATAAACATGGAAATATCTACACCACTGCCTGTATAAACATGGAAATATCAGCACCGCTATCTGTATGAGCATGGAAATATCTACACCGATATCCGTATGAACATGGAAATATGTACACCGCTCTCTGTATAAGCATGGAAATATCTACACCGCTATCTGTATGAACATGGAAATATCTACACCGCTATCTGTATGAACATGGAAATATCTACACCGCTATCTGTTTGAACATGGAAATATCTACACCGCTATCTGTATGATCATGGAAATAGCTACACCGCTATCTGTATGAGCATGGAAATATCTACACCACTATCTGTATGAACATGGAAATATCTACACCGCTATCTATATGAACATGGATATATCTACACAGCCATCTGGATGAACATGGAAATATCTACACCGCTATCTGCATGAACTTGGAAATATCTACACTGCTATCTGTGTAAACATGCATACATCTTCACTGCAATCTCTATAAGCATGGAAATATCTACACCGCTATCTGTATGAACATGTAAATATCTACACCGCTATCTCTTTGAACATGGAAATATCTACACCGCTATCTGCATGAAAATGGAAATATCTACACAGCTATCTGCCTATTCATTGAAATATCTACACAGCTATCTCTTTAAACATGGAAATAACTACACCGCTATCTGTATGAACATGGAAATATCAGCACCGCTATCTGTATGAACATGGAAATATCTACACCGCTATCTGTATGAACATGGAAATATCTACACCGCTATCTGTATGAACATGGAAATAGCTACAAAGCTATGTGAATGAACATGGAAATATCTACACCGCTATCTGTTTAAACATGGAAATATCTACACCGCTATCTGCATGAAAATGGAAATATCTACACCGCTATCTGTATGAACATGGAAATATATACACCGCTATCTGTGTGAACATGCATATATCTTCACCGCTATCTGTATAAACATGGGAATATCTACACCGCTATCTGTATGAACATGGAAATATCTACACCGCTATCTGTATGAACATGGAAATATCTACACCGCTATCTGTTTGAACATGGAAATATCTACACCGCTATCTGCATGAAAATGGAAATATCTACACTGCTATCTGCATATACATTTAAATATCTACACAGCTATCTCTTTACACATGGAAATAACTACACCGCTATCTGTATGAACATGGAAATATCTACACCGCCATCTGTATGAACATGGAAATATCTGCACCGCCATCTGTATGAACATATAAATATGTACACCGCCATCTGTATTAAGAAGGAGATATCTACACTGCTATCTGTATAAACATGGAAATATCTACACCGCTATCTGTATAAACATGGAAATATCTACACCGCTATCTGTATAAACATGGAAATATCTACACCGCTACCTGTATAAACATGAAAATATCAGCACCGCAATCTGTATGAACATGGAAATATATACACCGCTATCTGTATGAACATGGAAATATCTACACCGCTATCTGTATGACCATGGAACTATCTACACCGCTATCTGTATGAACATGGAAATATCTACTCCGCTATCTCTTTGAACATGGAAATTTCTACACCGCTGTCTGCATGAAAATGGAAATATCTACACAGCTATCTGCATATACATGTAAATATCTACAAAGCTATCTCTTTACACATGGAAATAACTACACCGCTATCTCTATAAACATGGAAATATCTACACCGCCATCTGTATGAACATGGAAATATCTGCACCGCCATCTGTATGAACATATAAATATGTACACCACCATCTGTATTAAGAAGGAGATATCTACACCGCAATCTGTATAAACATGGAAATATCTACACCGCTATCTGTATAAACATAGAAATATCTACACCGCTATCTGTATAAACATAGAAATATCTGCACCGCTACCTGTATAAACATGGAAATATCAGCACCGCTATCGGTATGAACATGGAAATATCTACACCGCTATCTGTATGAACATGGAAATATCTTCACCGTCATCTGTATGAACATGGATATACCTACACAGCCATCTGGATGAACATGGAAATATCTACACCGCTATCAGCATGAACATGAAAATATCTACACGGCTATCTGTGTAAACATGCATACATCTTCACTGGAATCTGTATAAGCATGGAAATATCTACAACACTATCTGTATGAACATGGATATTTCTACACAGCCATCTGGATGAACATGGAAATATCTACACCGCAATCTGTATGAACATGGAAATATCTACACCGCTATCTATGTAAACACGCATACATCTTCACCGCTATCTGTATAAACATGGAAATATCTACATCGCTATCTGTATGAACATGGAAATATCTACACCGCTATCTGTATGAACATGGAAATATCTACACCGCTATCTGTACGAACATTGATATATCTACACAGACCTCTGGATGAACATGGAAATATCCACACCGCTATCTGTGTAAACATGCATACATCTTCACCGCTATTTGTATAAACATGGAAATATCTACACCGCTATCTGTATGAACATGGAAACATCTACACCGCTATCTGTTTGAAGATGGAAATATATACACCGCTATCTGCATGAAAATGGAAATATCTACACAGCTATCTGCATATAGATGGAAATATCTACACAGCTATCTCTTTACGCATGGAAATAACTACACCGCCATCTGCATGACCTTGGAAATATCTACACCGCCATCTGTATGAACATGGAAATATCTGCACAGCCATCTTTATGAACATATAAATATCTACACCGCCATCTGTATTAAGATGGATATATCTAAACCGCTATCTGAATAAACATGGAAATATCTACACCGTTATCTGTATAAACATGGAAATATCTACACCGCTATCTGTATAAACATGGAAATACCTACACCGCTACCTGTATAAACATGGAAATATCAGCACCGCTATCTGTATGAACATGGAAATATCTACACCGCTATCTGTATGAACATGCAAATATATACACCGCTATCTGTATGAACATGGAAATATCTACAAAGCTATCTGAATGAACATGGAAATATCTACACCGCTATCTGTTTGAACATGGAAATATCTACACCGCTATCTGTATAAACATGGAAATATCTACACCGCTACCTGTATAAACATGAAAATATCAGCACCGCAATCTGTATGAACATGGAAATATATACACCGCTATCTGTATGACCATGGAACTATCTACACCGCTATCTGTATGAACATGGAAATATCTACTCCGCTATCTCTTTGAACATGGAAATTTCTACATCGCTGTCTGCATGAAAATGGAAATATCTACACAGCTATCTGCATATACATGTAAATATCTACACAGCTATCTCTTTACACATGGAAATAACTACACCGCTATCTGTATGAACATGGAAATATCTACACAGCCATGTGTATGAACATGGAAATATCTGCACCGCCATCTGTATGAACATATAAATATCTACACCGCCATCTGTATTAAGATGGAGATATCTACACTGCTATCTGTATAAACATGGAAATACCTACACCGCTATCTCTATAAACATGGAAATATCTACACCGCTATCTGTATAAACATGGAAATATCTACATCACTACCAGTATAAACATGGAAATATCAGCACTGCTATGTGTATGAACATGGAAATATCTACACCGCTATCTGAATGAACATGGAAATATCTACACCGCTATCTGTATGAACATGGATATATCTACACAGCCATCTGGATGAACATGGAAATATCTACACCGCTATTTGCATGAACATGGAAATATCTACACCGCTATCTGTGTAAACATGCATACATCTTCACCGCTATCTGTATAAACATGGAAATATGTACACCGCTATCTGTATGAACATGGAAATATCTACACCGCTATCTGTATGAACATGGAAATATCTACACCGCTATCTGTTTGAATATGGAAATATCTACACCGCTATCTCCAGGAAAATGGAAATATCTACACTGCTATCTGCATATACATGGAAATATCTACACAGCTATCTCTTTACACATGGAAATAACTACACCGCTATCTGTATGAACATGGAAATATCTACACCGCCATCTGTATGAACACGGATATATCTGCACCGCTATCCGTATGAACATATTAATATCTACACTGCCATCTGTATTCAGATGGAGATATCTACACCGCTATCTGTATAAACATGGAAATATCTACACCGCTATCTGTATAAACATGGAAATATCTACACCGCTATCTGTATAAACATGGAAATATCTACACCGCTACCTGTATAAACATGGAAATATCAGCACCGCCATCTGTATGAACATGGATATGTCTACGCAGCCATCTAGATGAACATGGAAATATGTACACCGCGATCTGTATGAACATGGAAATATCTACACCGCTACCTGCATAAACATGGAAATATCAGCACCGCTATCTGAATGAACATGGATATATCTACACAGCCATTTGTATCAACATGGAAATATCTACACCACTATCTGTATGAACATGGAAATATCTACACCACTATCTGGATGAACATGGAAATATCTACACCGCTATCTGTTTGAACATGGAAATATCTACAAAGCTATCTGCATGAAAATGGAAATATCTACACTGCTATCTGCATATACATTTAAATATCTACACAGCTATCTCTTAACACATGGAAATAACTACACCGCCATCTGTATGAACATGGAAATATCTACTCCGCTATCTCTTTGAACATGGAAATTTCTACACCGCTGTCTGCATGAAAATGGAAATATCTACACAGCTATCTGCATATACATGTAAATATCTACAAAGCTATCTCTTTACACATGGAAATAACTACACCGCTATCTCTATAAACATGGAAATATCTACACCGCCATCTGTATGAACATGGAAATATCTGCACCGCCATCTGTATGAACATATAAATATGTACACCGCCATCTGTATTAAGAAGGAGATATCTACACCGCAATCTGTATAAACATGGAAATATCTACACCGCTATCTGTATAAACATAGAAATATCTACACCGCTATCTGTATAAACATAGAAATATCTGCACCGCTACCTGTATAAACATGGAAATATCAGCACCGCTATCGGTATGAACATGGAAATATCTACACCGCTATCTGTATGAACATGGAAATATCTTCACCGTCATCTGTATGAACATGGATATACCTACACAGCCATCTGGATGAACATGGAAATATCTACACCGCTATCAGCATGAACATGAAAATATCTACACCGCTATCTGTGTAAACATGCATACATCTTCACTGGAATCTGTATAAGCATGGAAATATCTACAACACTATCTGTATGAACATGGATATTTCTACACAGCCATCTGGATGAACATGGAAATATCTACACCGCAATCTGTATGAACATGGAAATATCTACACCGCTATCTATGTAAACACGCATACATCTTCACCGCTATCTGTATAAACATGGAAATATCTACATCGCTATCTGTATGAACATGGAAATATCTACACCGCTATCTGTATGAACATGGAAATATCTACACCGCTATCTGTACGAACATTGATATATCTACACAGACCTCTGGATGAACATGGAAATATCCACACCGCTATCTGTGTAAACATGCATACATCTTCACCGCTATTTGTATAAACATGGAAATATCTACACCGCTATCTGTATGAACATGGAAACATCTACACCGCTATCTGTTTGAAGATGGAAATATATACACCGCTATCTGCATGAAAATGGAAATATCTACACAGCTATCTGCATATAGATGGAAATATCTACACAGCTATCTCTTTACGCATGGAAATAACTACACCGCCATCTGCATGACCTTGGAAATATCTACACCGCCATCTGTATGAACATGGAAATATCTGCACAGCCATCTTTATGAACATATAAATATCTACACCGCCATCTGTATTAAGATGGATATATCTAAACCGCTATCTGAATAAACATGGAAATATCTACACCGTTATCTGTATAAACATGGAAATATCTACACCGCTATCTGTATAAACATGGAAATACCTACACCGCTACCTGTATAAACATGGAAATATCAGCACCGCTATCTGTATGAACATGGAAATATCTACACCGCTATCTGTATGAACATGCAAATATATACACCGCTATCTGTATGAACATGGAAATATCTACAAAGCTATCTGAATGAACATGGAAATATCTACACCGCTATCTGTTTGAACATGGAAATATCTACACCGCTATCTGTATAAACATGGAAATATCTACACCGCTACCTGTATAAACATGAAAATATCAGCACCGCAATCTGTATGAACATGGAAATATATACACCGCTATCTGTATGACCATGGAACTATCTACACCGCTATCTGTATGAACATGGAAATATCTACTCCGCTATCTCTTTGAACATGGAAATTTCTACATCGCTGTCTGCATGAAAATGGAAATATCTACACAGCTATCTGCATATACATGTAAATATCTACACAGCTATCTCTTTACACATGGAAATAACTACACCGCTATCTGTATGAACATGGAAATATCTACACAGCCATGTGTATGAACATGGAAATATCTGCACCGCCATCTGTATGAACATATAAATATCTACACCGCCATCTGTATTAAGATGGAGATATCTACACTGCTATCTGTATAAACATGGAAATACCTACACCGCTATCTCTATAAACATGGAAATATCTACACCGCTATCTGTATAAACATGGAAATATCTACATCACTACCAGTATAAACATGGAAATATCAGCACTGCTATGTGTATGAACATGGAAATATCTACACCGCTATCTGAATGAACATGGAAATATCTACACCGCTATCTGTATGAACATGGATATATCTACACAGCCATCTGGATGAACATGGAAATATCTACACCGCTATTTGCATGAACATGGAAATATCTACACCGCTATCTGTGTAAACATGCATACATCTTCACCGCTATCTGTATAAACATGGAAATATGTACACCGCTATCTGTATGAACATGGAAATATCTACACCGCTATCTGTATGAACATGGAAATATCTACACCGCTATCTGTTTGAATATGGAAATATCTACACCGCTATCTCCAGGAAAATGGAAATATCTACACTGCTATCTGCATATACATGGAAATATCTACACAGCTATCTCTTTACACATGGAAATAACTACACCGCTATCTGTATGAACATGGAAATATCTACACCGCCATCTGTATGAACACGGATATATCTGCACCGCTATCCGTATGAACATATTAATATCTACACTGCCATCTGTATTCAGATGGAGATATCTACACCGCTATCTGTATAAACATGGAAATATCTACACCGCTATCTGTATAAACATGGAAATATCTACACCGCTATCTGTATAAACATGGAAATATCTACACCGCTACCTGTATAAACATGGAAATATCAGCACCGCCATCTGTATGAACATGGATATGTCTACGCAGCCATCTAGATGAACATGGAAATATGTACACCGCGATCTGTATGAACATGGAAATATCTACACCGCTACCTGCATAAACATGGAAATATCAGCACCGCTATCTGAATGAACATGGATATATCTACACAGCCATTTGTATCAACATGGAAATATCTACACCACTATCTGTATGAACATGGAAATATCTACACCACTATCTGGATGAACATGGAAATATCTACACCGCTATCTGTTTGAACATGGAAATATCTACAAAGCTATCTGCATGAAAATGGAAATATCTACACTGCTATCTGCATATACATTTAAATATCTACACAGCTATCTCTTAACACATGGAAATAACTACACCGCCATCTGTATGAACATGGAAATATCTACTCCGCTATCTCTTTGAACATGGAAATTTCTACACCGCTGTCTGCATGAAAATGGAAATATCTACACAGCTATCTGCATATACATGTAAATATCTACAAAGCTATCTCTTTACACATGGAAATAACTACACCGCTATCTCTATAAACATGGAAATATCTACACCGCCATCTGTATGAACATGGAAATATCTGCACCGCCATCTGTATGAACATATAAATATGTACACCGCCATCTGTATTAAGAAGGAGATATCTACACCGCAATCTGTATAAACATGGAAATATCTACACCGCTATCTGTATAAACATAGAAATATCTACACCGCTATCTGTATAAACATAGAAATATCTGCACCGCTACCTGTATAAACATGGAAATATCAGCACCGCTATCGGTATGAACATGGAAATATCTACACCGCTATCTGTATGAACATGGAAATATCTTCACCGTCATCTGTATGAACATGGATATACCTACACAGCCATCTGGATGAACATGGAAATATCTACACCGCTATCAGCATGAACATGAAAATATCTACACCGCTATCTGTGTAAACATGCATACATCTTCACTGGAATCTGTATAAGCATGGAAATATCTACAACACTATCTGTATGAACATGGATATTTCTACACAGCCATCTGGATGAACATGGAAATATCTACACCGCAATCTGTATGAACATGGAAATATCTACACCGCTATCTGTGTAAACATGCATACATCTTCACCGCTATCTGTATAAACATGGAAATATCTACATCGCTATCTGTATGAACATGGAAATATCTACACCGCTATCTGTATGAACATGGAAATATCTACACCGCTATCTGTATAAACAAGGAAATATCTACACCGCTACCTGTATCAACATGGAAATATCAGCACCGCCATCTGTATGAACATGGATATGTCTACGCAGCCATCTAGATGAACATGGAAATATCTACACCGCGATCTGTATGAACATGGAAATATCTACACCGCTACCTGCATAAACATGGAAATATCAGCACCGCTATCTGAATGAACATGGATATATCTACACAGCCATTTGTATCAACATGGAAATATCTACACCACTATCTGTATGAACATGGAAATATCTACACCGCTATCTGTATGAACATGGAAATACCTACACCGCTATCTGTTTGAACATGGAAATATCTACACCGCTATCTGCATGAAAATGGAAATATCTACACTGCTATCTGCATATACATTTAAATATCTACACAGCTATCTCTTAACACATGCAAATAACTACACCGCCATCTGTATGAACATGGAAATATCTACTCCGCTATCTCTTTGAACATGGAAATTTCTACACCGCTGTCTGCATGAAAATGGAAATATCTACACAGCTATCTGCATATACATGTAAATATCTACAAAGCTATCTCTTTACACATGGAAATAACTACACCGCTATCTCTATAAACATGGAAATATCTACACCGCCATCTGTATGAACATGGAAATATCTGCACCGCCATCTGTATGAACATATAAATATGTACACCGCCATCTGTATTAAGAAGGAGATATCTACACAGCAATCTGTATAAACATGGAAATATCTACACCGCTATCTGTATAAACATAGAAATATCTACACCGCTATCTGTATAAACATAGAAATATCTGCACCGCTACCTGTATAAACATGGAAATATCAGCACCGCTATCGGTATGAACATGGAAATATCTACACCGCTATCTGTATGAACATGGAAATATCTTCACCGTCATCTGTATGAACATGGATATACCTACACAGCCATCTGGATGAACATGGAAATATCTACACCGCTATCAGCATGAACATGAAAATATCTACACCGCTATCTGTGTAAACATGCATACATCTTCACTGGAATCTGTATAAGCATGGAAATATCTACAACACTATCTGTATGAACATGGATATTTCTACACAGCCATCTGGATGAACATGGAAATATCTACACCGCAATCTGTATGAACATGGAAATATCTACACCGCTATCTGTGTAAACATGCATACATCTTCACCGCTATCTGTATAAACATGGAAATATCTACATCGCTATCTGTATGAACATGGAAATATCTACACCGCTATCTGTATGAACATGGAAATATCTACACCGCTATCTGTACGAACATTGATATATCTACACAGCCCTCTGGATGAACATGGAAATATCCACACCGCTATCTGTGTAAACATGCATACATCTTCACCGCTATTTTTATAAACATGGAAATATCTACACCGCTATCTGTATGAACATGGAAACATCTACACCGCTATCTGTTTGAAGATGGAAATATATACACAGCTATCTGCATGAAAATGGAAATATCTACACAGCTATCTGCATATAGATGGAAATATCTACACAGCTATCTCTTTACGCATGGAAATAACTACACCGCCATCTGCATGACCATGGAAATATCTACACCGCCATCTGTATGAACATGGAAATATCTGCACCGCCATCTTTATGAACATATAAATATCTACACCGCCATCTGTATTAAGATGGAGATATCTAAACCGCTATCTGAATAAACATGGAAATATCTACACCGTTATCTGTATAAACATGGAAATATCTACACCGCTATCTGTATAAACATGGAAATACCTACACCGCTACCTGTATAAACATGGAAATATCAGCACCGCTATCTGTATGAACATGGAAATATCTACACCGCTATCTGTATGAACATGCAAATATCTACACCGCTATCTGTATGAACATGGAAATATCTACAAAGCTATCTGAATGAACATGGAAATATCTACACCGCTATCTGTTTGAACATGGAAATATCTACACCGCTATCTGTATAAACATGGAAATATCTACACCGCTACCTGTATAAACATGAAAATATCAGCACTGCAATCTGTATGAACATGGAAATATATACACCGCTATCTGTATGAACATGGAAATAGCTACACCGCTATCTGTATGACCATGGAACTATCTACACCACTATCTGTATGAACATGGAAATATCTACTCCGCTATCTCTTTGAACATGGAAATTTCTACATCGCTGTCTGCATGAAAATGGAAATATCTACACAGCTATCTGCATATACATGTAAATATCTGCACAGCTATCTCTTTACACATGGAAATAACTACACCGCTATCTGTATGAACATGGAAATATCTACACAGCCATGTGTATGAACATGGAAATATCTGCACCGCCATCTGTATGAACATATAAATATCTACACCGCCATCTGTATTAAGATGGAGATATCTACACTGCTATCTGTATAAACATGGAAATATCTACACCGCTATCTGTATAAACATGGAAATATCTACACGGCTATCTGTATAAACATGGAAATATCTACATCACTACCAGTATAAACATGGAAATATCAGCACTGCTATGTGTATGAACATGGAAATATCTACACCGCTATCTGAATGAACATGGAAATATCTACACCGCTATCTGTATGAACATGGATATATCTACACAGCCGTCTGGATGAACATGGAAATATCTACCCCGCTATTTGCATGAACATGGAAATATCTACACCGCTATCTGTGTAAACATGCATACATCTTCACCACTATCTGTATAAACATGGAAATATTTACACCGCTATCTGTATGAACATGGAAATATCTACACCGCTATCTGTATGAACATGGAAATATCTACACCGCTATCTGTTTGAATATGGAAATATCTACACCGCTATCTGCATGAAAATGGAAATATCTACACTGCTATCTGCATATACATGGAAATATCTACACAGCTATATCTTTACAAATAGAAATAACTACACCGCTATCTGTATGAACATGGAAATATCTACACCGCCATCTATATGAACACGGATATATCTGCACCGCTATCTGTATGAACATATTAATATCTACACTGCCATCTGTATTCAGATGGAGATATCTACACCGCTATCTGTATAAACATGGAAATATCTACACCGCTATCTGTATAAACATGGAAATATCTACACCGCTATCTGTATAAACATGGAAATATCTACACCGCTACCTGTATCAACATGGAAATATCAGCACCGCCATCTGTATGAACATGGATATGTCTACGCAGCCATCTAGATGAACATGGAAATATCTACACCGCGATCTGTATGAACATGAAAATATCTACACCGCTACCTGCATAAACATGGAAATATCAGCACCGCTATCTGAATGAACATGGATATATCTACACAGCCATTTGTATCAACATGGAAATATCTACACCACTATCTGTATGAACATGGAAATATCTACACCGCTATCTGTATGAACATGGAAATACCTACACCGCTATCTGTTTGAACATGGAAATATCTACACCGCTATCTGCATGAAAATGGAAATATCTACACTGCTATCTGCATATACATTTAAATATCTACACAGCTATCTCTTAACACATGGAAATAACTACACCGCCATCTGTATGAACATGGAAATATCTACACCACCATCTGTATGAACATGGAAATATCTGCACCGCCATCTGTATGAACATGGAAATATCTACACCGCAATCTGTATGAACATGGAAATATCTACACCGCTATCTGTATGAACATGGAAATATCTACTCCGCTATCTGTATGAACATGGAAATATCTACACCGCTATCTGTTTGAACATGGAAATATCTACACCGCTATCTGCATGAACATGGAAATATCTTCACCGCCATCTGTATGAACATGGATATGTCTACGCAGCCATCTAGATGAACATGGAATTATCTACACCGCGATCTGTATGAACATGGAAATATCTACACCGCTACCTGTGTAAACATGCATACATCTTCACCGCTATCAGTATAAACATGGAAATATCTACACCGCTATCTGTATGAACATGGAAATATCTACACCGCTATCTGTTTGAACATGGAAATATCTAAACCGCTATCTGCATAAAAATAGAAATATCTACACAGCTATCTGCATATACATGGAAATATCTACACAGCTATCTCTTTACACATGGAAATATCTACACCGCTATCTGTATGAACATGGAAATATCTACACCGCCATCTGTATGAACATGGAAATATCTGCACCACCATCTGTATGAACATATAAATATCTACACCGCCATCTGTATTAAGATGCAGATATCTACACCGCAATCTGAATAAACATGGAAATATCTACACCGCTATCTGTATAAACATGGAAATATCTACACCGCTATCTGTATAAACATGGAAATATCTACACCGCTACCGGCATAAACATGGAAATATCAGCACCGCTATCTGAATGAACATGGATATATCTACACAGCCATCTGTATCAACATGGAAATATCTACACCACTATCTGTATGAACATGGAAATATCTACACCGCTATCTGTATGAACATGGAAATACCTACACCGCTATCTGTTTGAACATGGAAATATCTACACCGCTATCTGCATGAAAATGGAAATATCTACACTGCTATCTGCATATACATTTAAATATCTACACAGCTATCTCTTAACACGTGGAAATAACTACACCGCTATCTGTAAGAACATGGAAATATCTACACCACCATCTGTATGAACATGGAAATATCTGCACCGCCATCTGTATGAACATGGAAATATCTACACCGCTATCTGTATGAACATGGAAATATCTACACCGCTATCTGTATGAACATGGAAATATCTACACCGCTATCTGTTTGAACATGGAAATATCTACACCGCTATCTGCATGAACATGGAAATATCTTCACCGCCATCTGTATGAACATGGATATGTCTACGCCGCCATCTAGATGAACATGGAATTATCTACACCGCGATCTGTATAAACATGGAAATATCTACACCGCTATCTGTGTAAACATGCATACATCTTCACCGCTATCTGTATAAACATGGAAATATCTAAACCGCTATCTGCATAAAAATAGAAATATCTACACAGCTATCTGCATATACATGGAAATATCTACAAAGCTATCTCTTTACACATGGAAATAACTACAACGCTATCTCTATAAACATGGAAATATCTACACCGCCATCTGTATGAACATGGAAATATCTGCACCGCCATCTGTATGAACATATAAATATCTACACTGCCATCTGTATTAAGATGGAGATATCTTCACCGCTATGTATATAAACTTGGAAATATCTACACCGCTATCTGTATAAACATGGAAATATCTACACCGCTATCTGTATAAACATGGAAATATCTACACCGCTACCTGTATAAACATGGAAATATCAGCACCGCTATCTGTATGAACATGGAAATATCTACACCACTATCTCTAAGAACATGGAAATATCTACACCGCTATCGGTATAAACATGGAAATAGCTACAATGCTATCTGTATGAACATGGAAATATCTACACCACTATCTGTATGAACATGGAAATATCTAAACCGCCATCTGTATGAACATGGATATATCTACACAGCCATCTGGATGAACATGGAAATATCTACACCGCTATCTGCATGAACATGGAAATATCTACACCGCTATCTGTGTAAACATGCATACATCTTCACCGCAATCTGTATAAGCATGGAAATATCTACACCGCTATCTGTATGAACATGGAAATATCTACACCGCTATCTGTTTGAACATGGAAATATCTAAACCGCTATCAGCATGAAAATGGAAATATCTACACAGCTATCTGCATATACATGGAAATATCTACACAGCTATCTCTTTACACATGGAAATAACTACACCGCTATCTGCATGAACATGGAAATACCTTCAACGCCATCTGTATGAACATGGATATGTCTACGCAGCCATCTAGATGAACATGGAAATATCTACACCGCGATCTGTATGAACATGGAAATATCTACACCGCAAGCTGTATGAACATGGATATATCTACATAGCTCTCTGGATGAACATGGAAATATCCACACTGCTATCTGTGTAAACATGCATACATCTTCACCGCTAGCTGTATAAACATGGAAATATCTACACCGCTATCTGTATGAACACGGAAACATCTACACCACTATCTGTTTGAAGATAGAAATATATACACTGCTATCTGCATGAAAATGGAAATATCTAAACAGCTATCTGCATATACATGGAAATATCTACACAGCTATCTCTTTACACATGGAAATAACTACACCGCTATCTGTATGAACATGGAAATATCTACACCGCCATCTGTATGAACATGGAAATATCTGCACCGCCATCTGTATGAACATATAAATATCTACACCGCCATCTGTATTAACATGGAGATATCTACACCGCTATCTGAATAAACATGGAAATATCTACACCGCTATCTGTATAAACATGGAAATATCTACACCGCTATCTGTATAAACATGGAAATATCTACACTGCTACCTGCATAAACATGGAAATATCAGCACCGCTATCTGAATGAACTTGGATATATCTACACAGCCATCTGTATCTACATGGAAATATCTACACCACTATCTGTATGAACATGGAAATATCTACACCGCTATCTGTATGAACATGGAAATACCTACACCGCTATCTGTTTGAACATGAAAATATCTACACCGCTATCTGCATGAAAATGGAAATATCTACACTGCTATCTGCATATACATTTAAATATCTACACAGCTATCTCTTAACACATGGAAATAACTACACCGCTATCTGTATGAACATGGAAATATCTACACCACCATCTGTATGAACATGGAAATATCTGCACCGCCATCTGTATGAACATGGAAATATCTACACCGCTATCTGTATGAACATGGAAATATCTACACCGCTATCTGTATAAACATGGAAATATCTACACCGCTATCAGTATAAACATGGAAGTATCTACACCGCTATCTGTATAAACATGGAAATATCTACACCGCAACCTGTATAAACATGGAAATATCAGCACCGCTATCTGTATGAACATGGAAATATCTATACCGTTATCTGTACGAACATGGAAATATCTACACTGCTATCTGTATGAACATGGAAATAGCTACACCGCTCTCTGTATGAACATGGAAATATCTACACCACTATCTCTATGAACATGGAAATATCTACACCGCTATCTGTATGAACATGGATATACCTTCACAGCCATCTGGATGAACATGGAAATATCTACACCGCTATCTGTATGAACATGGATATATCTACACAGCCATCTGGATGAACATGGAAATATCTACACAGCCATCTGGATGAACATGGAAATATTTACACCGCTATCTGTGTAAACATGCATACATTTCACCGCTATCTGTATAAACATGGAAATATCTACACCGCTATCTGTATGAACATGGAAATATCTACACCGCTATCTGTTTGAACATGGAAATATCTACACCGCTATCTGCATGAAAATGGAAATATCTACACTGCTATCTGCATATACATGGAAATATCTACACAGCTATCCCTTTACACATGGAAATAACTACACCGCTATCTGTATGAACATGGAAATATCTGCACCGCCATCTGTATGAACATATAAATACCTACACCGCCATCTGTATTAACATGGAGATATCTACACAGCTATCTGTATAAACACGGAAATATATACACCGCTATCTGTATGAACATGGAAATATCTGCACCGCCATCTGTATGAATATATAAATATCTACATCGCCATCTGTATTAAGATGGAGATATCTACACCGCTATCTGAATAAACATGGAAATATCTACACCGCTATCTGTATAAACATACAAATATCTACACCGCTATCTGTATAAACATGGAAATATCTACACCGCTACCTGTATAAACATGGAAATATCAGCACCGCTATCTGTATGAACATGGAAATATCTACACCGCTATCTGTATGAACATGGAAATATCTACACCGCTATCTGTATGAACATGGAAATATCTACAAAGCTATCTGAATGAACATGGAAATATCTACACCGCTATCTGTTTGAACATGTAAATATCTACACCGCTATCTGCATGAAAATGGAAATATCTACAAAGCTATCTGCATATACATGGAAATATCTACACAGCTATCTCTTTACATATGGAAATAACTACACTGCTATATCTATAAACATGGAAATATCTACACTGCCATCTGTATGAACATGGAAATATCTGCACCGCCATCTATATGAACATATAAATATCTACACCGCCATCTGTATTAAGAAGGAAATATCTAAACCGCTATCTGTATAAACATGGAAATATCTACACCGCTGTCTGTATAAACATGGAAATATCAGCACCGCTTTCTGTATGAACATGGAAATATCTACACTGCCATCTGTATAAACATGGAAATACCTGCACCACCATCTGTATGAACATATAAATATCTACACCGCCATCTGTATTAAGATGGAGACATCTACACCGCTATCTGAATAAACATGGAAATATCTACACCGCTATCTGTATAAACATTCAAATATCTACACCGCAATCTGTATAAACATGGAAATATCTACACCGCTACCTGTATAAACATGGAAATATCAGCACCGCTATCTGTATGATCATGGAAATATCTACACCGCTATCTGTATGAACATGGAAATATCTACACCACTATCTGCATGAGCATGGAAATATCTACACCGATATCTGTGTAAACATGCATACATCTTCACTGCAATCTCTATAAGCATGGAAATATCTGCACCGCTATTTGTATGAACATGGAAATATCTACACCGCTATCTGTTTGAACATGGAAATATCTAAACCGCAATCAGCATGAAAATGGAAATATCTACACAGCTATCTGCATATTCATTGAAATATCTACACAGCTATCTCTTTACACATAAAATAACTACACCGCTATCTGTATGAACATGGAAATATCTTCACCGCCATCTGTATGAACATGGATATATCTACACAGCCATCTGGATGAACATGGAAATATCTACACCGCTATCTGTATGAACATGGAAATATCTACACCGCTATCTGTGTAAACATGCATAATTCTTCAACGCTATCTGTATAAACCTGGAAATATCTACACCGCTATCAGTATAAACATGGAAGTATCTACACCGCTATCTGTATAAACTTGGAAATATCTACACCGCTACCTGTATAAACATGGAAATATCAGCACCGCTATCTTTATGAACATGGAAATATCTACACCGTTATCTGTACGAACATGGAAATATCTACACTGCTATCTGTATGAACATGGAAATAGCTGCCCCGCTATCTGTATGAACATGGAAATATCTACACCACTATCTCTATGAACATGGAAATATCTACACCGCTATCTGTATGAACATGGATATATCTTCACAGCCATCTGGATGAACATGGAAATATCTACACCGGTATCTGTATGAACATTTAAATATCTACACCGCTATCTGGGTAAACATGCATACATCTTCACCGCTATCTGTATAAACATGGAAATATCTACACCGCTATCTGTATGAACATGAAAATAGCTACACCGCTATCTGTATGAACATGGAAATATCTACACCGCTATCTGTATGAACATGGATATATCTACACAGCCATCTGGATGAACATGGAAATATCTACACCGCTATCTGTGTAAACATGCATACATCTTCACCGCTATCTGTATAAACATGGAAATATCTACACCACTATCTGTATGAACATGGAAATATCTACACCGCTATCTGTTTGAACATGGAAATATCTACACTGCTATCTGCATGAAAACGGAAATATCTACACTGCTATCTGCATATACATGGAAATATCTACACAGCTATCCCTTTACACATGGAAATAACTACACCGCTATCTGTATGAACATGGAAATATCTGCACCGCCATCTGTATGAACATATAAATACCTACACCGCCATCTGTATTAACATGGAGATATCTACACAGCTATCTGTATAAACATGGAAATATAAACACCGCTATCTGTATGAACATGGAAATATCTGCACCGCCATCTGTATGAATATATAAATATCTACATCGCCATCTGTATTAAGATGGAGATATCTACACCGCTATCTGAATAAACATGGAAATATCTACACCGCTATCTGTATAAACATTCAAATATCTACACCGCTATCTGTATAAACATGGAAATATCTACACCGCTACCTGTATAAACATGGAAATATCAGCACTGCTATCTGTATGAACATGGAAATATCTACACCGCTATCTGTATGAACATGGAAATATCTACACCGCTATCTGTATGAACATGGAAATATCTACAAAGCTATCTGAATGAACATGGAAATATCTACACCGCTATCTATTTGAACATGTAAATATCTACACCGCTATCTGCATGAAAATGGAAATATCTACAAAGCTATCTGCATATACATGGAAATATCTACGCAGCTATCTCTTTACATATGGAAATAACTACACTGCTATATCTATAAACATGGAAATATCTACACTGCCATCTGTATGAACATGGAAATATCTGCACCGCCATCTATATGAACATATAAATATCTACACCGCCATCTGTATTAAGAAGGAAATATCTAAACCGCTATCTGTATAAACATGGAAATATCTACACCGCTGACTGTATAAACATGGAAATATCAGCACCGCTTTCTGTATGAACATGGAAGTATCTACACTGCCATCTGTATGAACATGGAAATACCTGCACCGCCATCTGTATGAACATATAAATATCTACACCGCCATCTGTATTAAGATGGAGATATCTACACCGCTATCTGAATAAACATGGAAATATCTACACCGCTATCTGTATAAACATTCAAATATCTACACCGCAATCTGTATAAACATGGAAATATCTACACAGCTACCTGTATAAACATGGAAATATCAGCACCGCTATCTGTATGATCATGGAAATATCTACACCGCTATCTGTATGAACATGGAAACATCTACACCGCTATCTGCATGAACATGGAAATATCTACACCGCTATCTGTGTAAACATGCATACATCTTCACTGCAATCTCTATAAGCATGGAAATATCTGCACCGCTATTTGTATGAACATGGAAATATCTACACCGCTATCTGTTTGAACATGGAAATATCTAAACCGCAATCAGCATGAAAATGGAAATATCTACACAGCTATCTGCATATTCATTGAAATATCTACACAGCTATCTCTTTACACATGGAAATAACTACACCGCTATCTGTATGAACATGGAAATATCTTCACCGCCATCTGTATGAACATGGATATATCTACACAGCCATCTGGATGAACATGGAAATATCTACACCGCTATCTGTATGAACATGGAAATATCTACACCGCTATCTGTGTAAACATGCATAATTCTTCAACGCTATCTGTATAAACCTGGAAATATCTACACCGCTATCAGTATAAACATGGAAGTATCTACACCGCTATCTGTATAAACTTGGAAATATCTACACCGCTACCTGTATAAACATGGAAATATCAGCACCGCTATCTGTATGAACATGGAAATATCTACACCGTTATCTGTACGAACATGGAAATATCTACACTGCTATCTGTATGAAAATGGAAATAGCTGCACCGCTATCTGTATGAACATAGAAATATCTACACCACTATCTCTATGAACATGGAAATATCTACACCGCTATCTGTATGAACATGGATATATCTTCACAGCCATCTGGATGAACATGGAAATATCTACACCGGTATCTGTATGAACATTTAAATATCTACACCGCTATCTGGGTAAACATGCATACATCTTCACCGCTATCTGTATAAACATGGAAATATCTACACCGCTATCTGTATGAACATGAAAATAGCTACACCGCTATCTGTATGAACATGGAAATATCTACACCGCTATCTTTATGAACATGGATATATCTACACAGCCATCTGGATGAACATGGAAATATCTACACCGCTATCTGTGTAAACATGCATACATCTTCACCGCTATCTGTTTAAACATGGAAATATCTACACCACTATCTGTATGAACATGGAAATATCTACACCGCTATCTGTTTGAACATGGAAATATCTACACTGCTATCTGCATGAAAACGGAAATATCTACACTGCTATCTGCATATACATGGAAATATCTACACAACTATCCCTATACACATGGAAATAACTACACCGCTATCTGTATGAACATGGAAATATCTGCACCGCCAACTGTATGAACATATAAATACCTACACCGCCATCTGTATTAAGATGGAGATATCTACACCGCTATCTGTATAAACATGGAAATATATACACCGCTATCTGTATGAACATGGAAATATCTGCACCGCCATCTGTATGAACATATAAATATCTACACTGCCATCTGTATTAAGATGGAGATATCTACACCGCTATCTGAATAAACATGGAAATATCTACACCGCTATCTGTATAAACATTCAAATATCTACACCTCTATCTGTATAAACATGGAAATATCTACACCGATACCTGTATAAACATGGAAATATCAGCACTGCTATCTGTATGAACATGGAAATATCTACACCGCTATCTGTATGAACATGGAAATATCTACACCGCTATCTGTATGAACATGGAAATATCTACAAAGCTATCTGAATGCACATGGAAATATCTACACCGCTATCTGTTTGAACATGTAAATATCTACACCGCTATCTGCATGAAAATGGAAATATCTACAAAGCTATCTGCATATACATGGAAATATCTACACAGCTATCTCTTTACATATGGAAATAACTACACTGCTATATCTATAAACATGGAAATATCTACACTGCCATCTGTATGAACATGGAAATATCTGCACCGCCACCTATATGAACATATAAATATCTACACCGCCATCTGTATTAAGAAGGAAATATCTAAACCGCTATCTGTATAAACATGGAAATATCTACACCGCTGCCTGTATAAACATGGAAATATCAGCACCGCTATCTGTATGCAAATGGAAATATCTACACCGCTATCTGTATGAACATGGAAATATCTACACCGCTATCTGTATAAACATGGAAATATCTACACCGCTGTCTGTAAGAACATGGAAATATCTACACCGCTATCTGTATGAACATGGAAATATCTACACGGCTATCTGTTTGAACATGGAAATATCTACACCGCTATCTGCATGAAAATGGAAATATCTACACTGCTATCGGCATATACATTTAAATATCTACACAGCTATCTCTTTACACATGGAAATAACTACACCGCTATCTGTATGAACATGGAAATATCTACACCGCCATCTGTATGAACATGGAAATATCTGAACTGCCATCTGTATGAACATATAATTATCTACACCGCCATCTTTATTAAGATGGAGATATCTACACTGCTATCTGTATAAACATGGAAATATCTACACCGCTCTCTGTATAAACATGGAAATATCTACACCGCTATCTGTATAAACATGGAAAAATCTACACCACTACCTGTATAAACATGGAAATATCAGCACCGCTATCTGTATGAACATGGAAATATCTACACCGCTATCTGTATGAACATGGAAATATCTACACCGCTATCTGTATGAACATGGAAATATCTACACCGCTATCTGTATGAACATGGAAATATCTACACCGCCATCTGTTTGAACATGGAAATAACTACACCGCTGTCTGCATGAAAATGGAAATATCTACACGGCTATCTGCATATACATGGAAATTTCTACACAGCAATCTCTTTACACATGGAAATAACTACACCGCTATGTCTATAAACATAGAAATATCTACACCGCCATCTGTATGAACATGGAAATATCTACACCGCTATCTGTGTAAACATGCATACATCTTCACCGCTATCTGTATAAACATGGAAATATCTACACCGCTATCTGTATGAACATGGAAATATCTACACCGCTATCGGTTTGAACATGGAAATATCTAGACCGCTATCTGCATAAAAATAGAAATATCTATGCAGCTATCTGCATATACATGGAAATAACTACAAAGCTATCTCTTTACACATGGAAATAACTACACCGCTATCTCTATAAACATGGAAATATCTACACCGCCATCTGCATGAACATGGAAATATCTGCACTGCCATCTGTATGAACATATAAATATCTACACCGCCATCTGTATTAAGAAGGAAATATCTAAACCGCTATCTGTATACACATGGAAATATCTACACCGCTGCCTGTATAAACATGCAAATATCAGCACCGCTATCTGTATGAACATGGAAATATCTACACCGCTATCTGTAGGAACATGGAAATATCTACACCGCTATCTGTATAAACATGGAAATATCTACAACGCTATCTGTATGAACATGGAAATATCTACACAGCTATCTGTATGAACATGGAAATATCTACACTGCTATCTGTTTGAACATGGAAATATCTACACCGCTATCTGTATGAACATGGAAATATCTACACCGCTATCTGTTTGAACATGGAAATGTCTACACCGCTATCTGCATGAAAATGGAAATATCTACACTGCTATCTGCATATACATGTAAATATCTACACAGCCATCTCTTTACACATGGAAATAACTACACCGCTATCTGTATGAACATGGAAATATCTACACCGCCATCTGTATGAACATGGAAATATCTGCACCTCCATCTGTATGAACATATAAATATCTACACCGCCATCTGTATTAAGATGGAGATATCTACACTGCTATCTGTATAAACATGGAAATATCTACACCGCTATCTGTATAAACATGGAAATATCTACACCGCTATCTGTATAAACATGGAAATATCTACACCGCTACCTGTATAAACATGAAAATATCAGCACCGCAATTTGTATGAACATGGAAATATCTACACCGCTATCTGTATGAACATGGAAATATCTACACCGCTATCTGTATGACCATGGAACTATCTACACCGCTATCTGTATGAACATGGAAATATTTACTCCGCTATCTCTTTGAACATGGAAATTTCTACACCGCTGTCTGCATGAAAATGGAAATATCTACACAGCTATCTGCATATACATGGAAATATCTACACAGCTATCTCTTTACACATGGAAATAACTACACCGCTATCTCTATAAACATGGAAATATCTACACCGCCATCTGTATGAACATGGAAATATCTGCACCGCCATCTGTATGAACATATAAATATGTACACCACCATCTGTATTAAGAAGGAGATATCTACACCGCTATCTGTATAAACATGGAAATATCTACACCGCTATCTGTATAAACATGGAAATATCTACACCGCTATCTGTATAAACATGGAAATATCTACACCGCTACCTGTATAAACATGGAAATATCAGCACCGCTATCGGTATGAACATGGAAATATCTACACCGCTATCTGTATGAACATGGAAATATCTTCACCGTCATCTGTATGAACATGGATATACCTACACAGCCATCTGGATGAGCATGGAAATATCTACACCGCTATCACCATGAACATGGAAATATCTACACCGCTATCTGTGTAAACATGCATACATCTTCACTGCAATCTGTATAAGCATGGAAATATCTACAGCGCTATCTGTATGAACATGGATATTTCTACACAGCCATCTGGATGAACATGGAAATATCTACACCGCTATCTGTATGAACATGGAAATATCTACACCGCTATCTCTGTAAACATGCATACATCTTCACCGCTATCTGTATAAACATGGAAATATCTACATCGCTATCTGTATGAACATGGAAATATCAACACCGCTATCAGTATGAACATGGAAATATCTACACCGCTATCTGTTGGACCATGGAAATATCTACACCGCTATCTGAATGAAAATGGAAATACCTACACTGCTATCTGCATATACATGGAAATATCTACACAGCTATCTCTTTACACATGGAAATAACTACACCGCTATCTGCACGAACATGGAAATATCTACACCGCCATATGTATGAACATGGAAATATCTGCACCGCTAATTGTATGAACATATAAATATCTACGCCGCCATCTGTATTAACATGGAGATATCTACACCGCTATCTGTATAAACATGGAAATGTCTACACCGCTATCTGTATAAACATGGAAATATCTACACCGCTATCTGTATAAACATGGAAATATCTACATCGCTACCTGTATAAACATGGAAATATCAGCACCGCTATCTGTATGAACAGGGAAATATCTACACCGCTATCTGTATGAACATGGAAATATCTACATCGCTATCTGTATGAACATGGAAATATTTACACCGCTATCTGTACGAACATTGATATATCTACACAGCCCTCTGGATGAACATGGAAATATCCACACCGCTATCTGTGTAAACATGCATACATCTTCACCGCTATCTGTATAAACATGGAAATATCTACACCGCTATCTGTATGAACATGGAAACATATACACAGCTATCTGTTTGAAGATGGAAATATATACACCGCTATCTGCATGAAAATGGAAATATCTACACAGCTATCTGCATATAGATGGAAATATCTACACAGCTATCTCTTTACTCATGGAAATAACTACACCGCCATCTGCATGACCATGGAAATATCTACACCGCCATCTGTATGAACATGGAAATATCTGCACCGCCATCTGTATGAACATATAAATATCTACACCGCCATCTGTATTAAGATGGAGATATCTAAACCGCTATCTGAATAAACATGGAAATATCTACACCGTTATCTGTATAAACATGGAAATATCTACACCGCTATCTGTATAAACATGGAAATACCTACACCGCTACCTGTATAAACATGGAAATATCAGCACCGCTATCTGTATGAACATGGAAATATCTACACCGCTATCTGTATGAACATGCAAATATCTACACCGCTATCTGTATGAACATGGAAATATCTACAAAGCTATCTGAATGAACATGGAAATATCTACACCGCCATCTGTTTCAACATGGAAATATCTACACCGCTATCTGCATTGAAAATGGAAATATCTACAAAGCTATATGCATATACATGGAAATATCTACACAGCTATCTCTTTAAACATGGAAATAACTACACCGCTATATCTATAAACATGGAAATATCTACACCGCCATCTGTATGATCGTGGAAATATCTGCACTGCCATCTCTATGTACATATACATATCTAAACCACCATCTCTATTAAGAAGGAAATATCTAAACCTCTATCTGTATAAACATGGAAATATCTACACCACTGCCTGTATAAACATGGAAATATCAGCACCGCTATCTGTATGAACATGGAAATATCTACACCGCTATCCGTATGAACATGGAAATATGTACACCGCTCTCTGTATAACCATGGAAATATCTACACCGCTATCTGTATGAACATGGAAATATCTACACCGCTATCTGTATGAACATATAAATATCTACACCACCATCTGTATTAAGATGGAGATATCTACACCGCTATCTGAATAAACATGGAAATATCTACACCGCTATCTGTATAAACATTCAAATATCTACACCGCAATCTGTATAAACATGGAAATATCTACACAGCTACCTGTATAAACATGGAAATATCAGCACCGCTATCTGTATGATCATGGAAGTATCTACACCGCTATCTGTATGAACATGGAAACATCTACACCGCTATCTTTATGAACATGGAAATATCTACACCGCTATCTGTGTAAACATGCATACATCTTCACTGCAATCTCTATAAGCATGGAAATATCTGCACCGCTATTTGTATGAACATGGAAATATCTACACCGCTATCTGTTTGAACATGGAAATATCTAAACCGCAATCAGCATGAAAATGGAAATATCTACACAGCTATCTGCATATTCATTGAAATATCTACTCAGCTATCTCTTTACACATGGAAATAACTACACCGCTATCTGTATGAACATGGAAATATCTTCACCGCCATCTGTATGAACATGGATATATCTACACAGCCATCTGGATGAACATGGAAATATCTACACCGCTATCTGTATGAACATGGAAATATCTACACCGCTATCTGTGTAAACATGCATAATTCTTCAACGCTATCTGTATAAACCTGGAAATATCTACACCGCTATCAGTATAAACATGGAAGTATCTACACCGCTATCTGTATAAACTTGGAAATATCTACACCGCTACCTGTATAAACATGGAAATATCAGCACCGCTATCTGTATGAACATGGAAATATCTACACCGTTATCTGTACGAACATGGAAATATCTACACTGCTATCTGTATGAACATGGAAATACCTGCACCGCTATCTGTATGAACATGGAAATATCTACACCACTATCTCTATGAACATGGAAATATCTACACCGCTATCTGTATGAACATGGATATAACTTCACAGCCATCTGGATGAACATGGAAATATCTACACCGGTATCTGTATGAACATTTAAATATCTACACCGCTATCTGGGTAAACATGCATACATCTTCACCGCTATCTGTATAAACATGGAAATATCTACACCGCTATCTGTATGAACATGAAAATAGCTACACCGCTATCTGTATGAACATGGAAATATCTACACCGCTATCTTTATGAACATGGATATATCTACACAGCCATCTGGATGAACATGGAAATATCTACACCGCTATCTGTGTAAACATGCATACATCTTCACCGCTATCTGTTTAAACATGGAAATATCTACACCACTATCTGTATGAACATGGAAATATCTACACCGCTATCTGTTTGAACATGGAAATATCTACACTGCTATCTGCATGAAAACGGAAATATCTACACTGCTATCTGCATATACATGGAAATATCTACACAGCTATCCCTTTACACATGGAAATAACTACACCGCTATCTGTATGAACATGGAAATATCTGCACCGCCAACTGTATGAACATATAAATACCTACACCGCCATCTGTATTAAGATGGAGACATCTACACCGCTATCTGTATAAACATGGAAATATATACACCGCTATCTGTATGAACATGGAAATATCTGCACCGCCATCTGTAAGAACATATAAATATCTACACCACCATCTGTATTAAGATGGAGATATCTACACCGCTATCTGAATAAACATGGAAATATCTACACCGCTATCTGTATAAACATTCAAATATCTACACCGCTATCTGTATAAACATGGAAATATCTACACCGCTACCTGTATAAACATGGAAATATCAGCACTGCTATCTGTATGAACATGGAAATATCTACACCGCTATCTGTATGAACATGGAAATATCTACACCGCTATCTGTATGAACATGGAAATATCTACAAAGCTATCTGAATGAACATGGAAATATCTACACCGCTATCTGTTTGAACATGTAAATATCTACACCGCTATCTGCATGAAAATGGAAATATCTACAAAGCTATCTGCATATACATGGAAATATCTACACAGCTATCTCTTTACATATGGAAATAACTACACTGCTATATCTATAAACATGGAAATATCTACACTGCCATCTGTATGAACATGGAAATATCTGCACCGCCACCTATATGAACATATAAATATCTACACCGCCATCTGTATTAAGAAGGAAATATCTAAACCGCTATCTGTATAAACATGGAAATATCTACACCGCTGCCTGTATAAACATGGAAATATCAGCACCGCTATCTGTATGAAAATGGAAATATCTACACCGCTATCTGTATGAACATGGAAATATCTACACCGCTATCTGTATAAACATGGAAATATCTACACCGCTATCTGTAAGAACATGGAAATATCTACACCGCTATCTGTATGAACATGGAAATATCTACACGGCTATCTGTTTGAACATGGAAATATCTACACCGCTATCTGCATGAAAATGGAAATATCTACACTGCTATCGGCATATACATTTAAATATCTACACAGCTATCTCTTTACGCATGGAAATAACTACACCGCTATCTGTATGAACATGGAAATATCTACACCGCCATCTGTATGAACATGGAAATATCTGCACTGCCATCTGTATGAACATATAATTATCTACACCGCCATCTTTATTAAGATGGAGATATCTACACTGTTATCTGTATAAACATGGAAATATCTACACCGCTCTCTGTATAAACATGGAAATATCTACACCGCTATCTGTATAAACATGGAAAAATCTACACCACTACCTGTATAAACATGGAAATATCAGCACCGCTATCTGTATGAACATGGAAATATCTACACCGCTATCTGTATGAACATGGAAATATCTACACCGCTATCTATATTAACATGGAAATATCTACACCGCTATCTGTATGAACATGGAAATATCTACACCGCCATCTGTTTGAACATGGAAATAACTACACCGCTGTCTGCATGAAAATGGAAATATCTACACGGCTATCTGCATATACATGGAAATTTCTACACAGCAATCTCTTTACACATGGAAATAACTACACCGCTATGTCTATAAACATAGAAATATCTACACCGCCATCTGTATGAACATGGAAATATCTACACCGCTATCTGTGTAAACATGCATACATCTTCACCGCTATCTGTATAAACATGGAAATATCTACACCGCTATCTGTATGAACATGGAAATATCTACACCGCTATCTGTATGAACATGGAAATATCTACACCGTTATCGGTTTGAACATGGAAATATCTAAACCGCTATCTGCATAAAAATAGAAATATCTATGCAGCTATCTGCATATACATGGAAATATCTACAAAGCTATCTCTTTACACATGGAAATAACTACACCGCTATCTCTATAAACATGGAAATATCTACACCGCCATCTGAATGAACATGGAAATATCAGCACCGCTATCTGTATGAACAAGGATATGACTACACAGCCATCTGGATGAACATGGAAATATCTACACCGCTATCTGTGTAAACATGCATACATCTTCACCGCTATCTGTTTAAACATGGAAATATCTACACCACTATCTGTATGAACATGGAAATATCTACACCGCTATCTGTATGAACATGGAAATATCTACACTGCTATCTGCATGAAAACGGAAATATCTACACTGCTATCTGCATATACATGGAAATATCTACACAGCTATCCCTTTACACATGGAAATAACTACACCACTATCTGTATGAACATGGAAATATCTGCACCGCCAACTGTATGAACATATAAATACCTACACCACCATCTGTATTAAGATGGAGATATCTACACCGCTATCTGTATAAACATGGAAATATATACACCGCTATCTGTATGAACATGGAAATATCTGCACCGCCATCTGTATGAACATATAAATATCTACACTGCCATCTGTATTAAGATGGAGATATCTACACTGCTATCTGAATAAACATGGAAATATCTACACCGCTATCTGTATAAATATTCAAATATCTACACCTCTATCTGTATAAACATGGAAATATCTACACCGATACCTGTATAAACATGGAAATATCAGCACTGCTATCTGTATGAACATGGAAATATCTACACCGCTATCTGTATGAACATGGAAATATCTACACCGCTATCTGTATGAACATGGAAATATCTACAAAGCTATCTGAATGAACATGGAAATATCTACACCGCTATCTGTTTGAACATGTAAATATCTACACCGCTATCTGCATGAAAATGGAAATATCTACAAAGCTATCTGCATATACATGGAAATATCTACACAGCTATCTCTTTACATATGGAAATAACTACACTGCTATATCTATAAACATGGAAATATCTACACTGCCATCTGTATGAACATGGAAATATCTGCACCGCCACCTATATGAACATATAAATATCTACACCGCCATCTGTATTAAGAAGGAAATATCTAAACCGCTATCTGTATAAACATGGAAATATCTACACCGCTGCCTGTATAAACATGGAAATATCAGCACCGCTATCTGTATGAAAATGGAAATATCTACACCGCTATCTGTATGAACATGGAAATAACTACACCGCTATCTGTATAAACATGGAAATATCTACACCGCTGTCTGTATGAACATGGAAATATCTACACGGCTATCTGTTTGAACATGGAAATATCTACACCGCTATCTGCATGAAAATGGAAATATCTACACTGCTATCGGCATATACATTTAAATATCTACACAGCTATCTCTTTACACATGGAAATAACTACACCGCTATCTGTATGAACATGGAAATATCTACACCGCCATCTGTATGAACATGGAAATATCTGCACTGCCATCTGTATGAACATATAATTATCTACACCGCCATCTTTATTAAGATGGAGATATCTACACTGCTATCTGTATAAACATGGAAATATCTACACCGCTCTCTGTATAAACATGGAAATATCTACACCGCTATCTGTATAAACATGGAAAAATCTACACCACTACCTGTATAAACATGGAAATATCAGCACCGCTATCTGTATGAACATGGGAATATCTACACCGCTATCTGTATGAACATGGAAATATCTACACCGCTATCTGTATGAACATGGAAATATCTACACCGCTATCTGTATGAACATGGAAATATCTACACCGCCATCTGTTTGAACATGGAAATAACTACACCGCTGTCTGCATGAAAATGGAAATATCTACACGGCTATCTGCATATACATGGAAATTTCTACACAGCAATCTCTTTACACATGGAAATAACTACACCGCTATGTCTATAAACATATAAATATCTACACCGCCATCTGTATGAACATGGAAATATCTACACCGCTATCTGTGTAAACATGCATACATCTTCACCGCTATCTGTATAAACATGGAAATATCTACACCGCTATCTGTATGAACATGGAAATATCTACACCGCTATCGGTTTGAACATGGAAATATCTAGACCGCTATCTGCATAAAAATAGAAATATCTATGCAGCTATCTGCATATACATGGAAATATCTACAAAGCTATCTCTTTACACATGGAAATAACTACACCGCTATCTCTATAAACATGGAAATATCTACACCGCCATCTGTATGAACATGGAAATATCTGCACCGCCATCTGTATGAACATATAAATATGTACACCACCATCTGTATTAAGAAGGAGATATCTACACCGCTATCTGTATAAACATGGAAATATCTACACCGCTATCTGTATAAACATGGAAATATCTACACCGCTATCTGTATAAACATGGAAATATCTACACCGCTACCTGTATAAACATGGAAATATCAGCACCGCTATCGGTATGAACATGGAAATATCTAAACCGCTATCTGTATGAACATGGAAATATCTTCACCGTCATCTGTATGAACATGGATATACCTACACAGCCATCTGGATGAGCATGGAAATATCTACACCGCTATCACCATGAACATGGAAATATCTACACCGCTATCTGTGTAAACATGCATACATCTTCACTGCAATCTGTATAAGCATGGAAATATCTACAGCGCTATCTGTATGAACATGGATATTTCTACACAGCCATCTGGATGAACATGGAAATATCTACACCGCTATCTGTATGAACATGGAAATATCTACACCGCTATCTGTGTAAACATGCATACATCTTCACCGCTATCTGTATAAACATGGAAATATCTACATCGCTATCTGTATGAACATGGAAATATCAACACCGCTATCAGTATGAACATGGAAATATCTACACCGCTATCTGTTGGACCATGGAAATATCTACACCGCTATCTGAATGAAAATGGAAATACCTACACTGCTATCTGCATATACATGGAAATATCTACACAGCTATCTCTTTACACATGGAAATAACTACACCGCTATCTGCACGAACATGGAAATATCTACACCGCCATATGTATGAACATGGAAATATCTGCACCGCTAATTGTATGAACATATAAATATCTACGCCGCCATCTGTATTAACATGGAGATATCTACACCGCTATCTGTATAAACATGGAAATGTCTACACCGCTATCTGTATAAACATGGAAATATCTACACCGCTATCTGTATAAACATGGAAATATCTACATCGCTACCTGTATAAACATGGAAATATCAGCACCGCTATCTGTATGAACAGGGAAATATCTACACCGCTATCTGTATGAACATGGAAATATCTACATCGCTATCTGTATGAACATGGAAATATTTACACCGCTATCTGTACGAACATTGATATATCTACACAGCCCTCTGGATGAACATGGTAATATCCACACCGCTATCTGTGTAAACATGCATACATCTTCACCGCTATCTGTATAAACATGGAAATATCTACACCGCTATCTGTATGAACATGGAAACATATACACAGCTATCTGTTTGAAGATGGAAATATATACACCGCTATCTGCATGAAAATGGAAATATCTACACAGCTATCTGCATATAGATGGAAATATCTACACAGCTATCTCTTTACTCATGGAAATAACTACACCGCCATCTGCATGACCATGGAAATATCTACACCGCCATCTGTATGAACATGGAAATATCTGCACCGCCATCTGTATGAACATATAAATATCTACACCGCCATCTGTATTAAGATGGAGATATCTACACCGCTATCTGAATAAACATGGAAATATCTACACCGTTATCTGTATAAACATGGAAATATCTACACCGCTATCTGTATAAACATGGAAATACCTACACCGCTACCTGTATAAACATGGAAATATCAGCACCGCTATCTGTATGAACATGGAAATATCTACACCGCTATCTGTATGAACATGCAAATATCTACACCGCTATCTGTATGAACATGGAAATATCTACAAAGCTATCTGAATGAACATGGAAATATCTACACCGCCATCTGTTTCAACATGGAAATATCTACACCGCTATCTGCATTGAAAATGGAAATATCTACAAAGCTATATGCATATACATGGAAATATCTACACAGCTATCTCTTTAAACATGGAAATAACTACACCGCTATATCTATAAACATGGAAATATCTACACCGCCATCTGTATGATCGTGGAAATATCTGCACTGCCATCTCTATGAACATATACATATCTAAACCACCATCTCTATTAAGAAGGAAATATCTAAACCTCTATCTGTATAAACATGGAAATATCTACACCACTGCCTGTATAAACATGGAAATATCAGCACCGCTATCTGTATGAACATGGAAATATCTACACCGCTATCCGTATGAACATGGAAATATGTACACCGCTCTCTGTATAACCATGGAAATATCTACACCGCTATCTGTATGAACATGGAAATATCTACACCGCTATCTGTATGAACATATAAATATCTACACCGCCATCTGTATTAAGATGGAGATATCTACACCGCTATCTGAATAATCATGGAAATATCTACACCGCTATCTGTATAAACATTCAAATATCTACACCGCAATCTGTATAAACATGGAAATATCTACACAGCTACCTGTATAAACATGGAAATATCAGCACCGCTATCTGTATGATCATGGAAATATCTACACCGCTATCTGTATGAACATGGAAACATCTACACCGCTATCTTTATGAACATGGAAATATCTACACCGCTATCTGTGTAAACATGCATACATCTTCACTGCAATCTCTATAAGCATGGAAATATCTGCACCGCTATTTGTATGAACATGGAAATATCTACACCGCTATCTGTTTGAACATGGAAATATCTAAACCGCAATCAGCATGAAAATGGAAATATCTACACAGCTATCTGCATATTCATTGAAATATCTACTCAGCTATCTCTTTACACATGGAAATAACTACACCGCTATCTGTATGAACATGGAAATATCTTCACCGCCATCTGTATGAACATGGATATATCTACACAGCCATCTGGATGAACATGGAAATATCTACACCGCTATCTGTATGAACATGGAAATATCTACACCGCTATCTGTGTAAACATGCATAATTCTTCAACGCTATCTGTATAAACCTGGAAATATCTACACCGCTATCAGTATAAACATGGAAGTATCTACACCGCTATCTGTATAAACTTGGAAATATCTACACCGCTACCTGTATAAACATGGAAATATCAGCACCGCTATCTGTATGAACATGGAAATATCTACACCGTTATCTGTACGAACATGGAAATATCTACACTGCTATCTGTATGAACATGGAAATACCTGCACCGCTATCTGTATGAACATGGAAATATCTACACCACTATCTCTATGAACATGGAAATATCTACACCGCTATCTGTATGAACATGGATATAACTTCACAGCCATCTGGATGAACATGGAAATATCTACACCGGTATCTGTATGAACATTTAAATATCTACACCGCTATCTGGGTAAACATGCATACATCTTCACCGCTATCTGTATAAACATGGAAATATCTACACCGCTATCTGTATGAACACGAAAATAGCTACACCGCTATCTGTATGAACATGGAAATATCTACACCGCTATCTTTATGAACATGGATATATCTACACAGCCATCTGGATGAACATGGAAATATCTACACCGCTATCTGTGTAAACATGCATACATCTTCACCGCTATCTGTTTAAACATGGAAATATCTACACCACTATCTGTATGAACATGGAAATATCTACACCGCTATCTGTTTGAACATGGAAATATCTACACTGCTATCTGCATGAAAACGGAAATATCTACACTGCTATCTGCATATACATGGAAATATCTACACAGCTATCCCTTTACACATGGAAATAACTACACCGCTATCTGTATGAACATGGAAATATCTGCACCGCCAACTGTATGAACATATAAATACCTACACCGCCATCTGTATTAAGATGGAGATATCTACACCGCTATCTGTATAAACATGGAAATATATACACCGCTATCTGTATGAACATGGAAATATCTGCACCGCCATCTGTAAGAACATATAAATATCTACACCGCCATCTGTATTAAGATGGAGATATCTACACCGCTATCTGAATAAACATGGAAATATCTACACCGCTATCTGTATAAACATTCAAATATCTACACCGCTATCTGTATAAACATGGAAATATCTACACCGCTACCTGTATAAACATGGAAATATCAGCACTGCTATCTGTATGAACATGGAAATATCTACACCGCTATCTGTATGAACGTGGAAATATCTACACCGCTATCTGTATGAACATGGAAATATCTACAAAGCTATCTGAATGAACATGGAAATATCTACACCGCTATCTGTTTGAACATGTAAATATCTACACCGCTATCTGCATGAAAATGGAAATATCTACAAAGCTATCTGCATATACATGGAAATATCTACACAGCTATCTCTTTACATATGGAAATAACTACACTGCTATATCTATAAACATGGAAATATCTACACTGCCATCTGTATGAACATGGAAATATCTGCACCGCCACCTATATGAACATATAAATATCTACACCGCCATCTGTATTAAGAAGGAAATATCTAAACCGCTATCTGTATAAACATGGAAATATCTACACCGCTGCCTGTATAAACATGGAAATATCAGCACCGCTATCTGTATGAAAATGGAAATATCTACACCGCTATCTGTATGAACATGGAAATATCTACACCGCTATCTGTATAAACATGGAAATATCTACACCGCTATCTGTAAGAACATGGAAATATCTACACCGCTATCTGTATGAACATGGAAATATCTACACGGCTATCTGTTTGAACATGGAAATATCTACACCGCTATCTGCATGAAAATGGAAATATCTACACTGCTATCGGCATATACATTTAAATATCTACACAGCTATCTCTTTACGCATGGAAATAACTACACCGCTATCTGTATGAACATGGAAATATCTACACCGCCATCTGTATGAACATGGAAATATCTGCACTGCCATCTGTATGAACATATAATTATCTACACCGCCATCTTTATTAAGATGGAGATATCTACACTGTTATCTGTATAAACATGGAAATATCTACACCGCTCTCTGTATAAACATGGAAATATCTACACCGCTATCTGTATAAACATGGAAAAATCTACACCACTACCTGTATAAACATGGAAATATCAGCACCGCTATCTGTATGAACATGGAAATATCTACACCGCTATCTGTATGAACATGGAAATATCTACACCGCTATCTATATTAACATGGAAATATCTACACCGCTATCTGTATGAACATGGAAATATCTGCACCGCCATCTGTATGAACATATAAATATCTACACTGCCATCTGTATTAAGATGGAGATATCTACACTGCTATCTGAATAAACATGGAAATATCTACACCGCTATCTGTATAAATATTCAAATATCTACACCTCTATCTGTATAAACATGGAAATATCTACACCGATACCTGTATAAACATGGAAATATCAGCACTGCTATCTGTATGTACATGGAAATATCTACACCGCTATCTGTATGAACATGGAAATATCTACACCGCTATCTGTATGAACATGGAAATATCTACAAAGCTATCTGAATGAACATGGAAATATCTACACCGCTATCTGTTTGAACATGTAAATATCTACACCGCTATCTGCATGAAAATGGAAATATCTACAAAGCTATCTGCATATACATGGAAATATCTACACAGCTATCTCTTTACATATGGAAATAACTACACTGCTATATCTATAAACATGGAAATATCTACACTGCCATCTGTATGAACATGGAAATATCTGCACCGCCACCTATATGAACATATAAATATCTACACCGCCATCTGTATTAAGAAGGAAATATCTAAACCGCTATCTGTATAAACATGGAAATATCTACACCGCTGCCTGTATAAACATGGAAATATCAGCACCGCTATCTGTATGAAAATGGAAATATCTACACCGCTATCTGTATGAACATGGAAATAACTACACCGCTATCTGTATAAACATGGAAATATCTACACCGCTGTCTGTAAGAACATGGAAATATCTACACCGCTATCTGTATGAACATGGAAATATCTACACGGCTATCTGTTTGAACATGGAAATATCTACACCGCTATCTGCATGAAAATGGAAATATCTACACTGCTATCGGCATATACATTTAAATATCTACACAGCTATCTCTTTACACATGGAAATAACTACACCACTATCTGTATGAACATGGAAATATCTACACCGCCATCTGTATGAACATGGAAATATCTGCACTGCCATCTGTATGAACATATAATTATCTACACCGCCATCTTTATTAAGATGGAGATATCTACACTGCTATCTGTATAAACATGGAAATATCTACACCGCTCTCTGTATAAACATGGAAATATCTACACCGCTATCTGTATAAACATGGAAAAATCTACACCACTACCTGTATAAACATGGAAATATCAGCACCGCTATCTGTATGAACATGGGAATATCTACACCGCTATCTGTATGAACATGGAAATATCTACACCGCTATCTGTATGAACATGGAAATATCTACACCGCTATCTGTATGAACATGGAAATATCTACACCGCCATCTGTTTGAACATGGAAATAACTACACCGCTGTCTGCATGAAAATGGAAATATCTACACGGCTATCTGCATATACATGGAAATTTCTACACAGCAATCTCTTTACACATGGAAATAACTACACCGCTATGTCTATAAACATAGAAATATCTACACCGCCATCTGTATGAACATGGAAATATCTACACCGCTATCTGTGTAAACATGCATACATCTTCACCGCTATCTGTATAAACATGGAAATATCTACACCGCTATCTGTATGAACATGGAAATATCTACACCGCTATCGGTTTGAACATGGAAATATCTAGACCGCTATCTGCATAAAAATAGAAATATCTATGCAGCTATCTGCATATACATGGAAATATCTACAAAGCTATCTCTTTACACATGGAAATAACTACACCGCTATCTCTATAAACATGGAAATATCTACACCGCCATCTGTATGAACATGGAAATATCTGCACTGCCGTCTGTATGAACATATAAATATCTACACCGCCATCTGTATTAAGAAGGAAATATCTAAACCGCTATCTGTATACACATGGAAATATCTACACCGCTGCCTGTATAAACATGCAAATATCAGCACCGCTATCTGTATGAACATGGAAATATCTACACCGCTATCTGTAGGAACATGGAAATATCTACACCGCTATCTGTATAAACATGGAAATATCTACAACGCTATCTGTATGAACATGGAAATATCTACACCGCTATCTGTATGAACATGGAAATATGTACACTGCTATCTGTTTGAACATGGAAATATCTACACCGCTATCTGTATGAACATGGAAATATCTACACCGCTATCTGTTTGAACATGGAAATGTCTACACCGCTATCTGCATGAAAATGGAAATATCTACACTGCTATCTGCATATACATGTAAATATCTACACAGCCATCTCTTTACACATGGAAATAACTACACCGCTATCTGTATGAACATGGAAATATCTACACCGCCATCTGTATGAACATGGAAATATCTGCACCTCCATCTGTATGAACATATAAATATCTACACCGCCATCTGTATTAAGATGGAGATATCTACACTGCTATCTGTATAAACATGGAAATATCTACACCGCTATCTGTATAAACATGGAAATATCTACACCGCTATCTGTATAAACATGGAAATATCTACACCGCTACCTGTATAAACATGAAAATATCAGCACCGCAATCTGTATGAACATGGAAATATCTACACCGCTATCTGTATGAACATGGAAATATCTACACCGCTATCTGTATGACCATGGAACTATCTACACCGCTATCTGTATGAACATGGAAATATTTACTCCGCTATCTCTTTGAACATGGAAATTTCTACACCGCTGTCTGCATGAAAATGGAAATATCTACACAGCTATCTGCATATACATGGAAATATCTACACAGCTATCTCTTTACACATGGAAATAACTACACCGCTATCTCTATAAACATGGAAATATCTACACCGCCATCTGTATGAACATGGAAATATCTGCACCGCCATCTGTATGAACATATAAATATGTACACCACCATCTGTATTAAGAAGGAGATATCTACACCGCTATCTGTATAAACATGGAAATATCTACACCGCTATCTGTATAAACATGGAAATATCTACACCGCTATCTGTATAAACATGGAAATATCTACACCGCTACCTGTATAAACATGGAAATATCAGCACCGCTATCGGTATGAACATGGAAATATCTACACCGCTATCTGTATGAGCATGGAAATATCTTCACCGTCATCTGTATGAACATGGATATACCTACACAGCCATCTGGATGAGCATGGAAATATCTACACCGCTATCACAATGAACATGGAAATATCTACACCGCTATCTGTGTAAACATGCATACATCTTCACTGCAATCTGTATAAGCATGGAAATATCTACAGCGCTATCTGTATGAACATGGATATTTCTACACAGCCATCTGGATGAGCATGGAAATATCTACACCGCTATCTGTATGAACATGGAAATATCTACACCGCTATCTGTGTAAACATGCATAAATCTTCACCGCTATCTGTATAAACATGGAAATATCTACATCGCTATCTGTATGAACATGGAAATATCAACACCGCTATCAGTATGAACATGGAAATATCTACACCGCTATCTGTTGGATCATGGAAATATCTACACCGCTATCTGAATGAAAATGGAAATACCTACACTGCTATCTGCATATACATGGAAATATCTACACAGCTATCTCTTTACACATGGAAATAACTACACCGCTATCTGCACGAACATGGAAATATCTACACCGCCATATGTATGAACATGGAAATATCTGCACCGCTATCTGTATGAACATATAAATATCTACGCCGCCATCTGTATTAACATGGAGATATCTACACCGCTATCTGTATAAACATGGAAATGTCTACACCGCTATCTGTATAAACATGGAAATATCTACACCGCTATCTGTAAGAACATGGAAATATCTACACCGCTATCTGTATGAACATGGAAATATCTACACGGCTATCTGTTTGAACATGGAAATATCTACACCGCTATCTGCATGAAAATGGAAATATCTACACTGCTATCGGCATATACATTTAAATATCTACACAGCTATCTCTTTACGCATGGAAATAACTACACCGCTATCTGTATGAACATGGAAATATCTACACCGCCATCTGTATGAACATGGAAATATCTGCACTGCCATCTGTATGAACATATAATTATCTACACCGCCATCTTTATTAAGATGGAGATATCTACACTGTTATCTGTATAAACATGGAAATATCTACACCGCTCTCTGTATAAACATGGAAATATCTACACCGCTATCTGTATAAACATGGAAAAATCTACACCACTACCTGTATAAACATGGAAATATCAGCACCGCTATCTGTATGAACATGGAAATATCTACACCGCTATCTGTATGAACATGGAAATATCTACACCGCTATCTATATTAACATGGAAATATCTACACCGCTATCTGTATGAACATGGAAATATCTGCACCGCCATCTGTATGAACATATAAATATCTACACTGCCATCTGTATTAAGATGGAGATATCTACACTGCTATCTGAATAAACATGGAAATATCTACACCGCTATCTGTATAAATATTCAAATATCTACACCTCTATCTGTATAAACATGGAAATATCTACACCGATACCTGTATAAACATGGAAATATCAGCACTGCTATCTGTATGTACATGGAAATATCTACACCGCTATCTGTATGAACATGGAAATATCTACACCGCTATCTGTATGAACATGGAAATATCTACAAAGCTATCTGAATGAACATGGAAATATCTACACCGCTATCTGTTTGAACATGTAAATATCTACACCGCTATCTGCATGAAAATGGAAATATCTACAAAGCTATCTGCATATACATGGAAATATCTACACAGCTATCTCTTTACATATGGAAATAACTACACTGCTATATCTATAAACATGGAAATATCTACACTGCCATCTGTATGAACATGGAAATATCTGCACCGCCACCTATATGAACATATAAATATCTACACCGCCATCTGTATTAAGAAGGAAATATCTAAACCGCTATCTGTATAAACATGGAAATATCTACACCGCTGCCTGTATAAACATGGAAATATCAGCACCGCTATCTGTATGAAAATGGAAATATCTACACCGCTATCTGTATGAACATGGAAATAACTACACCGCTATCTGTATAAACATGGAAATATCTACACCGCTGTCTGTAAGAACATGGAAATATCTACACCGCTATCTGTATGAACATGGAAATATCTACACGGCTATCTGTTTGAACATGGAAATATCTACACCGCTATCTGCATGAAAATGGAAATATCTACACTGCTATCGGCATATACATTTAAATATCTACACAGCTATCTCTTTACACATGGAAATAACTACACCGCTATCTGTATGAACATGGAAATATCTACACCGCCATCTGTATGAACATGGAAATATCTGCACTGCCATCTGTATGAACATATAATTATCTACACCGCCATCTTTATTAAGATGGAGATATCTACACTGCTATCTGTATAAACATGGAAATATCTACACCGCTCTCTGTATAAACATGGAAATATCTACACCGCTATCTGTATAAACATGGAAAAATCTACACCACTACCTGTATAAACATGGAAATATCAGCACCGCTATCTGTATGAACATGGGAATATCTACACCGCTATCTGTATGAACATGGAAATATCTACACCGCTATCTGTATGAACATGGAAATATCTACACCGCTATCTGTATGAACATGGAAATATCTACACCGCCATCTGTTTGAACATGGAAATAACTACACCGCTGTCTGCATGAAAATGGAAATATCTACACGGCTATCTGCATATACATGGAAATTTCTACACAGCAATCTCTTTACACATGGAAATAACTACACCGCTATGTCTATAAACATAGAAATATCTACACCGCCATCTGTATGAACATGGAAATATCTACACCGCTATCTGTGTAAACATGCATACATCTTCACCGCTATCTGTATAAACATGGAAATATCTACACCGCTATCTGTATGAACATGGAAATATCTACACCGCTATCGGTTTGAACATGGAAATATCTAGACCGCTATCTGCATAAAAATAGAAATATCTATGCAGCTATCTGCATATACATGGAAATATCTACAAAGCTATCTCTTTACACATGGAAATAACTACACCGCTATCTCTATAAACATGGAAATATCTACACCGCCATCTGTATGAACATGGAAATATCTGCACTGCCATCTGTATGAACATATAAATATCTACACCGCCATCTGTATTAAGAAGGAAATATCTAAACCGCTATCTGTATACACATGGAAATATCTACACCGCTGCCTGTATAAACATGCAAATATCAGCACCGCTATCTGTATGAACATGGAAATATCTACACCGCTATCTGTAGGAACATGGAAATATCTACACCGCTATCTGTATAAACATGGAAATATCTACAACGCTATCTGTATGAACATGGAAATATCTACACCGCTATCTGTATGAACATGGAAATATCTACACTGCTATCTGTTTGAACATGGAAATATCTACACCGCTATCTGTATGAACATGGAAATATCTACACCGCTATCTGTTTGAACATGGAAATGTCTACACCGCTATCTGCATGAAAATGGAAATATCTACACTGCTATCTGCATATACATGTAAATATCTACACAGCCATCTCTTTACACATGGAAATAACTACACCGCTATCTGTATGAACATGGAAATATCTACACCGCCATCTGTATGAACATGGAAATATCTGCACCTCCATCTGTATGAACATATAAATATCTACACCGCCATCTGTATTAAGATGGAGATATCTACACTGCTATCTGTATAAACATGGAAATATCTACACCGCTATCTGTATAAACATGGAAATATCTACACCGCTATCTGTATAAACATGGAAATATCTACACCGCTACCTGTATAAACATGAAAGTATCAGCACCGCAATCTGTATGAACATGGAAATATCTACACCGCTATCTGTATGAACATGGAAATATCTACACCGCTATCTGTATGACCATGGAACTATCTACACCGCTATCTGTATGAACATGGAAATATTTACTCCGCTATCTCTTTGAACATGGAAATTTCTACACCGCTGTCTGCATGAAAATGGAAATATCTACACAGCTATCTGCATATACATGGAAATATCTACACAGCTATCTCTTTACACATGGAAATAACTACACCGCTATCTCTATAAACATGGAAATATCTACACCGCCATCTGTATGAACATGGAAATATCTGCACCGCCATCTGTATGAACATATAAATATGTACACCACCATCTGTATTAAGAAGGAGATATCTACACCGCTATCTGTATAAACATGGAAATATCTACACCGCTATCTGTATAAACATGGAAATATCTACACCGCTATCTGTATAAACATGGAAATATCTACACCGCTACCTGTATAAACATGGAAATATCAGCACCGCTATCGGTATGAACATGGAAATATCTACACCGCTATCTGTATGAGCATGGAAATATCTTCACCGTCATCTGTATGAACATGGATATACCTACACAGCCATCTGGATGAGCATGGAAATATCTACACCGCTATCACAATGAACATGGAAATATCTACACCGCTATCTGTGTAAACATGCATACATCTTCACTGCAATCTGTATAAGCATGGAAATATCTACAGCGCTATCTGTATGAACATGGGTATTTCTACACAGCCATCTGGATGAGCATGGAAATATCTACACCGCTATCTGTATGAACATGGAAATATCTACACCGCTATCTGTGTAAACATGCATAAATCTTCACCGCTATCTGTATAAACATGGAAATATCTACATCGCTATCTGTATGAACATGGAAATATCAACACCGCTATCAGTATGAACATGGAAATATCTACACCGCTATCTGTTGGACCATGGAAATATCTACACCGCTATCTGAATGAAAATGGAAATACCTACACTGCTATCTGCATATACATGGAAATATCTACACAGCTATCTCTTTACACATGGAAATAACTACACCGCTATCTGCACGAACATGGAAATATCTACACCGCCATATGTATGAACATGGAAATATCTGCACCGCTATCTGTATGAACATATAAATATCTACGCCGCCATCTGTATTAACATGGAGATATCTACACCGCTATCTGTATAAACATGGAAATGTCTACACCGCTATCTGTATAAACATGGAAATATCTACACCGCTATCTGTATAAACATGGAAATATCTACATCGCTACCTGTATAAACATGGAAATATCAGCACCGCTATCTGTATGAACAGGGAAATATCTACACCGCTATCTGTATGAACATGGAAATATCTACATCGCTATCTGTATGAACATGGAAATATTTACACCGCTATCTGTACGAACATTGATATATCTACACAGCCCTCTGGATGAACATGGAAATATCCACACCGCTATCTGTGTAAACATGCATACATCTTCACCGCTATCTGTATAAACATGGAAATATCTACACCGCTATCTGTATGAACATGGAAACATCTACACCGCTATCTGTTTGAAGATGGAAATATATACACCGCTATCTGCATGAAAATGGAAATATCTACACAGCTATCTGCATATAGATGGAAATATCTACACAGCTATCTCTTTACTCATGGAAATAACTACACCGCCATCTGCATGACCATGGAAATATCTACACCGCCATCTGTATGAACATGGAAATATCTGCACCGCCATCTGTATGAACATATAAATATCTACACCGCCATCTGTATTAAGATGGAGATATCTACACCGCTATCTGAATAAACATGGAAATATCTACACCGTTATCTGTATAAACATGGAAATATCTACACCGCTATCTGTATAAACATGGAAATACCTACACCGCTACCTGTATAAACATGGAAATATCAGCACCGCTATCTGTATGAACATGGAAATATCTACACCGCTATCTGTATGAACATGCAAATATCTACACCGCTATCTGTATGAACATGGAAATATCTACAAAGCTATCTGAATGAACATGGAAATATCTACACCGCCATCTGTTTGAACATGGAAATATCTACACCGCTATCTGCATTGAAAATGGAAATATCTACAAAGCTATATGCATATACATGGAAATATCTACACAGCTATCTCTTTAAACATGGAAATAACTACACCGCTATATCTATAAACATGGAAATATCTACACCGCCATCTGTATGATCGTGGAAATATCTGCACTGCCATCTCTATGAACATATACATATCTAAACCACCATCTCTATTAAGAAGGAAATATCTAAACCTCTATCTGTATAAACATGGAAATATCTACACCACTGCCTGTATAAACATGGAAATATCAGCACCGCTATCTGTATGAACATGGAAATATCTACACCGCTATCCGTATGAACATGGAAATATGTACACCGCTCTCTGTATAACCATGGAAATATCTACACCGCTATCTGTATGAACATGGAAATATCTACACCGCTATCTGTATGAACATATAAATATCTACACCGCCATCTGTATTAAGATGGAGATATCTACACCGCTATCTGAATAAACATGGAAATATCTACACCGCTATCTGTATAAACATTCAAATATCTACACCGCAATCTGTATAAACATGGAAATATCTACACAGCTACCTGTATAAACATGGAAATATCAGCACCGCTATCTGTATGATCATGGAAATATCTACACCGCTATCTGTATGAACATGGAAACATCTACACCGCTATCTTTATGAACATGGAAATATCTACACCGCTATCTGTGTAAACATGCATACATCTTCACTGCAATCTCTATAAGCATGGAAATATCTGCACCGCTATTTGTATGAACATGGAAATATCTACACCGCTATCTGTTTGAACATGGAAATATCTAAACCGCAATCAGCATGAAAATGGAAATATCTACACAGCTATCTGCATATTCATTGAAATATCTACTCAGCTATCTCTTTACACATGGAAATAACTACACCGCTATCTGTATGAACATGGAAATATCTTCACCGCCATCTGTATGAACATGGATATATCTACACAGCCATCTGGATGAACATGGAAATATCTACACCGCTATCTGTATGAACATGGAAATATCTACACCGCTATCTGTGTAAACATGCATAATTCTTCAACGCTATCTGTATAAACCTGGAAATATCTACACCGCTATCAGTATAAACATGGAAGTATCTACACCGCTATCTGTATAAACTTGGAAATATCTACACCGCTACCTGTATAAACATGGAAATATCAGCACCGCTATCTGTATGAACATGGAAATATCTACACCGTTATCTGTACGAACATGGAAATATCTACACTGCTATCTGTATGAACATGGAAATACCTGCACCGCTATCTGTATGAACATGGAAATATCTACACCACTATCTCTATGAACATGGAAATATCTACACCGCTATCTGTATGAACATGGATATAACTTCACAGCCATCTGGATGAACATGGAAATATCTACACCGGTATCTGTATGAACATTTAAATATCTACACCGCTATCTGGGTAAACATGCATACATCTTCACCGCTATCTGTATAAACATGGAAATATCTACACCGCTATCTGTATGAACATGAAAATAGCTACACCGCTATCTGTATGAACATGGAAATATCTACACCGCTATCTTTATGAACATGGATATATCTACACAGCCATCTGGATGAACATGGAAATATCCACACCGCTATCTGTGTAAACATGCATACATCTTCACCGCTATCTGTTTAAACATGGAAATATCTACACCACTATCTGTATGAACATGGAAATATCTACACCGCTATCTGTTTGAACATGGAAATATCTACACTGCTATCTGCATGAAAACGGAAATATCTACACTGCTATCTGCATATACATGGAAATATCTACACAGCTATCCCTTTACACATGGAAATAACTACACCGCTATCTGTATGAACATGGAAATATCTGCACCGCCAACTGTATGAACAAATAAATACCTACACCGCCATCTGTATTAAGATGGAGATATCTACACCGCTATCTGTATAAACATTTAAATATATACACCGCTATCTGTATGAACATGGAAATATCTGCACCGCCATCTGTATGAACATATAAATATCTACACCGCCATCTGTATTAAGATGGAGATATCTACACCGCTATCTGAATAAACATGGAAATATCTACACCGCTATCTGTATAAACATTCAAATATCTACACCGCTATCTGTATAAACATGGAAATATCTACACCGCTACCTGTATAAACATGGAAATATCAGCACTGCTATCTGTATGAACATGGAAATATCTACACCGCTATCTGTATGAACATGGAAATATCTACACCGCTATCTGTATGAACATGGAAATATCTACAAAGCTATCTGAATGAACATGGAAATATCTACACCGCTATCTGTTTGAACATGTAAATATCTACACCGCTATCTGCATGAAAATGGAAATATCTACAAAGCTATCTGCATATACATGGAAATATCTACACAGCTATCTCTTTACATATGGAAATAACTACACTGCTATATCTATAAACATGGAAATATCTACACTGCCATCTGTATGAACATGGAAATATCTGCACCGCCACCTATATGAACATATAAATATCTACACCGCCATCTGTATTAAGAAGGAAATATCTAAACCGCTATCTGTATAAACATGGAAATATCTACACCGCTGCCTGTATAAACATGGAAATATCAGCACCGCTATCTGTATGAAAATGGAAATATCTACACCGCTATCTGTATGAACATGGAAATATCCACACCGCTATCTGTATAAACATGGAAATATCTACACCGCTATCTGTAAGAACATGGAAATATCTACACCGCTATCTGTATGAACATGGAAATATCTACACGGCTATCTGTTTGAACATGGAAATATCTACACCGCTATCTGCATGAAAATGGAAATATCTACACTGCTATCGGCATATACATTTAAATATCTACACAGCTATCTCTTTACACATGGAAATAACTACACCGCTATCTTTATGAACATGGAAATATCTACACCGCCATCTGTATGAACATGGAAATATCTGCACTGCCATCTGTATGAACATATAATTATCTACACCGCCATCTTTATTAAGATGGAGATATCTACACTGTTATCTGTATAAACATGGAAATATCTACACCGCTCTCTGTATAAACATGGAAATATCTACACCGCTATCTGTATAAACATGGAAAAATCTACACCACTACCTGTATAAACATGGAAATATCAGCACCGCTATCTGTATGAACATGGAAATATCTACACCGCTATCTGTATGAACATGGAAATATCTACACCGCTATCTGTATGAACATGGAAATATCTACACCGCTATCTGTATGAACATGGAAATATCTACACCGCCATCTGTTTGAACATGGAAATAACTACACCGCTGTCTGCATGAAAATGGAAATATCTACACGGCTATCTGCATATACATGGAAATTTCTACACAGCAATCTCTTTACACATGGAAATAAGTACACCGCTATGTCTATAAACATAGAAATATCTACACCGCCATCTGTATGAACATGGAAATATCTACACCGCTATCTGTGTAAACATGCATACATCTTCACCGCTATCTGTATAAACATGGAAATATCTACACCGCTCTCTGTATGAACATGGAAATATCTACACCGTTATCGGTTTGAACATGGAAATATCTAAACCGCTATCTGCTTAAAAATAGAAATATCTATGCAGCTATCTGCATATATATGGAAATATCTACAAAGCTATCTCTTTACACATGGAAATAACTACACCGCTATCTCTATAAACATGGAAATATCTACACCAACATCTGTATGAACATGGAAATATCTGCACTGCCATCTGTATGAACATATAAATATCTACACCGCCATCTGTATTAAGAAGGAAATATCTAAACCGCTATCTGTATACACATGGAAATATCTACACCGCTGCCTGTATAAACATGCAAATATCAGCACCGCTATCTGTATGAACATGGAAATATCTACACCGCTATCTGTAGGAACATGGAAATATCTACACCTCTATCTGTATAAACATGGAAATATCTACACAGCTATCTGTATGAACATGGAAATATCTACACCGCTATCTGTATGAACATGGAAATATCTACACTGCTATCTGTTTGAACATGGAAATATCTACACCGCTATCTGTATGAACATGGAAATATCTACACCGCTATCTGTTTGAACATGGAAATGTCTACACCGCTATCTGCATGAAAATGGAAATATCTACACTGCTATCTGCATATACATGTAAATATCTACACAGCCATCCCTTTACACATGGAAATAACTACACCGCTATCTGTATGAACATGGAAATATCTACACCGCCATCTGTATGAACATGGAAATATCTGCACCTCCATCTGTATGAACATATAAATATCTACACCGCCATCTGTATTAAGATGGAGATATCTACACTGCTATCTGTATAAACATGGAAATATCTACACCGCTGTCTGTATAAACATGGAAATATCTACACTGCTATCTGTATAAACATGGAAATATCTACACCGCTACCTGTATAAACATGAAAATATCAGCACCGCAAAATGTATGAACATGGAAATATCTACACCGCTATCTGTATGAACATGGAAATATCTACACCGCTATCTGTATGACCATGGAACTATCTACACCGCTATCTGTATGAACATGGAAATATCTACTCCGCTATCTCTTTGAACATGGAAATTTCTACACCGCTGTCTGCATGAAAATGGAAATATCTACACAGCTATCTGCATATACATGGAAATATCTACACAGCTATCTCTTTTCACATGGAAATAACTACACCGCTATCTCTATAAACATGGAAATACCTACACAGCCATCTGTATGAACATGGAAATATCTGCACCGCCATCTGTATGAACATATAAATATGTACACCACCATCTGTATTAAGAAGGAGATATCTACACCGCTATCTGTATAAACATGGAAATATCTACACCGCTATCTGTATAAACATGGAAATATCTACACCGCTATCTGTATAAACATGGAAATATCTACACCGCTACCTGTATAAACATGGAAATATCAGCACCGCTATCGGTATGAACATGGAAATATCTACACCGCTATCTGTATGAACATGGAAATATCTTCACCGTCATCTGTATGAACATGGATATACCTACACAGCCATCTGGATGAGCATGGAAATATCTACACCGCTATCACCATGAACATGGAAATATCTACACCGCTATCTGTGTAAACATGCATACATCTTCACTGCAATCTGTATAAGCATGGAAATATCTACAGCGCTATCTGTATGAACATGGATATTTCTACACAGCCATCTGGATGAACATGGAAATATCTACACCGCTATCTGTATGAACATGGAAATATCTACACCGCTATCTGTGTAAACATGCATACATCTTCACCGCTATCTGTATAAACATGGAAATATCTACATCGCTATCTGTATGAACATGGAAATATCAACACCGCTATCTGTATGAACATGGAAATATCTACACCGCTATCTGTTGGACCATGGAAATATCTACACCGCTATCTGAATGAAAATGGAAATACCTACACTGCTATCTGCATATACATGGAAATATCTACACAGCTATCTCTTTACACATGGAAATAACTACACCGCTATCTGCACGAACATGGAAATATCTACACCGCCATATGTATGAACATGGAAATATCTGCACCGCTATCTGTATGAACATATAAATATCTACGCCGCCATCTGTATTAACATGGAGATATCTACACCGCTATCTGTATAAACATGGAAATGTCTACACCGCTATCTGTATAAACATGGAAATGTCTACACCGCTATCTGTATAAACATGGAAATATCTACACCGCTATCTGTATAAACATGGAAATATCTACATCGCTACCTGTATAAACATGGAAATATCAGCACCGCTATCTGTATGAACAGGGAAATATCTACACCGCTATCTGTATGAACATGGAAATATCTACATCGCTATCTGTATGAACATGGAAATATTTACACCGCTATCTGTACGAACATTGATATATCTACACAGCCCTCTGGATGAACATGGAAATATCCACACCGCTATCTGTGTAAACATGCATACATCTTCACCGCTATCTGTATAAACATGGAAATATCTACACCGCTATCTGTATGAACATGGAAACATCTACACCGCTATCTGTTTGAAGATGGAAATATATACACCGCTATCTGCATGAAAATGGAAATATCTACACAGCTATCTGCATATAGATGGAAATATCTACACAGCTATCTCTTTACTCATGGAAATAACTACACCGCCATCTGCATGACCATGGAAATATCTACACCGCCATCTGTATGAACATGGAAATATCTGCACCGCCATCTGTATGAACATATAAATATCTACACCGCCATCTGTATTAAGATGGAGATATCTAAACCGCTATCTGAATAAACATGGAAATATCTACACCGTTATCTGTATAAACATGGAAATATCTACACCGCTATCTGTATAAACATGGAAATACCTACACCGCTACCTGTATAAACATGGAAATATCAGCACCGCTATCTGTATGAACATGGAAATATCTACACCGCTATCTGTATGAACATGCAAATATCTACACCGCTATCTGTATGAACATGGAAATATCTACAAAGCTATCTGAATGAACATGGAAATATCTACACCGCCATCTGTTTGAACATGGAAATATCTACACCGCTATCTGCATTGAAAATGGAAATATCTACAAAGCTATATGCATATACATGGAAATATCTACACAGCTATCTCTTTAAACATGGAAATAACTACACCGCTATATCTATAAACATGGAAATATCTACACCGCCATCTGTATGATAGTGGAAATATCTGCACTGCCATCTCTATGAACATATACATATCTAAACCACCATTTTTATTAAGAAGGAAATATCTAAACCTCTATCTGTATAAACATGGAAATATCTACACCACTGCCTGTATAAACACGGAAATATCAGCACCGCTATCTGTATGTACATGGAAATATCTACACCGCTATCCGTATGAACATGGAAATATGTACACCGCTCTCTGTATAACCATGGAAATATCTACACCGCTATCTGTATGAACATGGAAATATCTACACCGCTATCTGTATGAACATGGAAATATCTACACCGCTATCTGTTTGAACATGGAAATATCTACACCGCTATCTGCATGAAAATGGAAATATCTACACTGCTATCTGCATATACATTTAAATATCTACACAGCTATCTCTTTACACATGGAAATAACTACACCGCTATCTGTATGAACATGGAAATATCTGCACTGCCATCTGTATGAACATATAAATATCTACACCGCCATCTGTATATAGATGGAGATATCTTCACCGCTATCTGTATAAACTTGGAAATATCTACACCGCTATCTCTATAAACATGGAAGCATCTACACCGCTATCTGTATAAACATGGAAATATCTACACCGCTACCTGTATAAACATGGAAATAGCAGCACCGCTATCTGTATGAACATGGAAATATCTACACCACTATCTCTATGAACATGGAAATATCTACAACGCTATCTGTATGAACATGGAAATAGCTACACCGCTATCTGTATGAGCATGGAAATATCTACACCACTATCTGTATGAACATGGAAATATCTACACCGCTATTTGTATGAACATGGATATATCTACACAGCCATCTGGATGAACATGGAAATATCTACACCGCTATCTGCATGAACTTGGAAATATCTACACCGCTATCTGTGTAAACATGCATACATCTTCACTGCAATCTCTATAAGCATGGAAATATCTACACCGCTATCTGTATGAACATGTAAATATCTACACCGCTATCTCTTTGAACATGGAAATATCTACACCGCTATCTGCATGAAAATGGAAATATCTACACAGCTATCTGCATATACATTTAAATATCTACACAGCTATCTCTTTACACATGGAAATAACTACACCGCTATCTGTATGAACATGGAAATATCTACACCGCCATCAGTATGAACATGGAAATATCTGCACCGCCATCTGTATGAACATATAAATATCTACACCGCCATCTATATTAAGATGGCGATATCTACACTGCTATCTGTATAAACATGGAAATATCTACACCGCTATCTGTTTAAACATGGAAATATCTACACCGCTATCTGTATAAACATGGAAATATCTACACCGCTACCTGTATAAACATGAAAATACCAGCACCGCAATCTGTATGAACATGGAAATATATACACCGCTATCTGTATGAACATGGAAATATCTACACCGCTATCTGTATGACCATGGAACTATCTACACCGCTATCTGTATGAACATGGAAATATCTACTCCGCTATCTCTTTGAACATGGAAATTTCTACACCGCTATCTGCATGAAAATGGAAATATCTACACAGCTATCTGCATATACATGGAAATATCTAGAGAGCTATCTCTTTACACATGGAAATAACTACACCGCTATCTCTATAAACATGGAAATATCTACACCGCCATCTGTATGAACATGGAAATATCTGCACCGCCATCTGTATGAACATATAAATATGTACACCGCCATCTGTATTAAGAAGGAGATATCTACACCGCAATCTGTATAAACATGGAAATATCTACACCGCTATCTGTATAAACATGGAAATATCTACACCGCTATCTGTATAAACATAGAAATATCTACACCGCTACCTGTATAAACATGGAAATATCAGCACCGCTATCGGTATGAACATGGAAATATCTACACCGCTATCTGTATGAACATGGAAATATCTTCACCGTCATCTGTATGAACATGGATATACCTACACAGCCATCTGGATGAACATGGAAATATCTACACCGCTATCAGCATGAACATGAAAATATCTACACCGCTATCTGTGTAAACATGCATACAACTTCACTGGAATCTGTATAAGCATGGAAATATCTACAACGCTATCTGTATGAACATGGATATTTCTACACAGCCATCTGGATGGACATGGAAATATCTACACCGCAATCTGTATGAACATGGAAATATCTACACCGCTATCTGTGTAAACATGCATACATCTTCACCGCTATCTGTATAAACATGGAAATATCTACATCGCTATCTGTATGAACATGGAAATATCTACACCGCTATCTGTATGAACATGGAAATATCTACACCGCTATCTGTACGAACATTGATATATCTACACAGCCCTCTGGATGAACATGGAAATATCCACACCGCTATCTGTGTAAACATGCATACATCTTCACCGCTATTTGTATAAACATGGAAATATCTACACCGCTATCTGTATGAACATGGAAACCTCTACACTGCTATCTGTTTGAAAATGGAAATATATACACCGCTATCTCCATGAAAATGGAAATATCTACACAGCTATCTGCATATAGATGGAAATATCTACACAGCATTCTCTTTACGCATGGAAATAACTACACCGCCATCTGCATGACCATGGAAATATCTACACCGCCATCTGTATGAACATGGAAATATCTGCACCGCCATCTTTATGAACATATAAATATCTACACCGCCATCTGTATTAAGATGGAGATATCTAAACCGCTATCTGAATAAACATGGAAATATCTACACCGTTATCTGTATAAACATGGAAATATCTACACCGCTATCTGTATAAACATGGAAATACCTACACCGCTACCTGTATAAACATGGAAATATCAGCACCGCTATCTGTATGAACATGGAAATATCTACACCGCTATCTGTATGAACATGCAAATATCTACACCGCTATCTGTATGAACATGGAAATATATACAAAGCTATCTGAATGAACATGGAAATATCTACACCGCTATCTGTTTGAACATGGAAATAGCTACACCGCTATCTGCATGAAAATGGAAATATCTACAAAGCTATCTGCATATACATGGAAATATCTACACAGCTATCTCTTTACACATGGAAATAACTACACCGCTATATCTATAAACATGGAAATATCTACACCGCCATCTGTATGATCGTGGAAATATCTGCACTGCCATCTCTATGAACATATACATATTTACACCACCATCTGTATTAAGAAGGAAATATCTAAACCGCTATCTGTATAAACATGGAAATATCTACACCACTGCCTGTATAAACATGGAAATATCAGCACCGCTATCTGTATGAACATGGAAATATCTACACCGCTTTCTGTATGAACATGGAAATATATGCACCGCTCTCTGTATAAGCAGGGAAATATCTACACCGCTATCTGTATGAACATGGAAATATCTACACCGCTATCTGTATGAACATGGAAATATCTACACCGCTATCTGTTTGAACATGGAAATATGTACAGCGCTATCTGCATGAAAATGGAAATATCTACACTGCTATCTGCATATACATTTAAATATCTACACAGCTATCTCTTTACACATGGAAATAATTACACCGCTATCTGTATGAACATGGAAATACCTACACCGCTATCTGTATGAACATGGAAATATCTACACCGCTATCTGTTTGAACATGGAAATATCTACACAGCTATCTGCATGAACATGGAAATATCTTCACCGCTATCTGTATGAACATGGATATGTCTACGCAGCCATCTAGATGAACATGGAATTATCTACACCGCGATCTGTATGAACATGGAAATATCTACACCGCTATCTGTGTAAACATGCATACATCTTCACCGCTTTCTGTATAAACATGGAAATATCTAAACCGCTATCTGCATAAAAATAGAAATATCTACACAGCTATCTGCATATACATGGAAATATCTACAAAGCTATCTCTTTACACATGGAAATAACTACAACGCTATCTCTATAAACATGGAAATATCTACACCGCCATCTGTATGAACATGGAAATATCTGCACCGCCATCTGTATGAACATATAAATATCTACACTGCCATCTGTATTAAGATGGAGATATCTTCACCGCTGTGTATATAAACTTGGAAATATCTACACCGCTATCTGTATAAACATGGAAATATCTACACCGATATCTGTATAAACATGGAAATATCTACACCGCTACCTGTATAAACATGGAAATATCAGCACCGCTATCTGTATGAACATGGAAATATCTACACCAATATCTCTAAGAACATGGAAATATCTACACCGCTATCGGTATAAACATGGAAATAGCTACAATGCTATCTGTATGAACATGGAAATATCTACACCACTATCTGTATGAACATGGAAATATCTAAACCGCCATCTGTATGAACATGGATATATCTACACAGCCATCTGGATGAACATGGAAATATCTACACCGCTATCTGCATGAACATGGGAATATCTACACCGCTATCTGTGTAAACATGCATACATCTTCACCGCAATCTGTATAAGCATGGAAATATCTACACCGCTATCTGTATGAACATGGAAATATCTACACCGCTATCTGTTTGAACATGGAAATATCTAAACCGCTATCAGCATGAAAATGGAAATATCTACACAGCTATCTGCATATACATGGAAATATCTACACAGCTATCTCTTTACACATGGAAATAACTACACCGCTATCTGCATGAACATGGAAATATCTTCACCGCCATCTGTATGAACATGGATATGTCTACGCAGCCATCTAGATGAACATGGAAATATCTACACCGCGATCTGTATGAACATGGAAATATCTACACCGCTAGCTGTATGAACATGGATATATCTACATAGCCCTCTGGATGAACATGGAAATATCCACACTGCTATCTGTGTAAACATGCATACATCTTCACCGCTAGCTGTATAAACATGGAAATATCTACACCGCTATCTGTATGAACACGGAAACATCTACACCACTATCTGTTTGAAGATAGAAATATATACACTGCTATCTGCATGAAAATGGAAATTTCTAAACAGCTATCTGCATATACATGGAAATATCTACACAGCTATCTCTTTACACATGGAAATAACTACACCGCTATCTGTATGAACATGGAAATATCTACACCGCCATCTGTTTGAACATGGAAATATCTGCACCGCCATCTGTATGAACATATAAATATCTACACCGCCATCTGTATTAAGATGGAGATATCTACACCGCTATCTGAATAAACATGGAAATATCTACACCGCTATCTGTATAAACATGGAAATATCTACACCGCTATCTGTATAAACATGGAAATATCTACACTGCTACCTGCATAAACATGGAAATATCAGCACCGCTATCTGAATGAACATGGATATATCTACACAGCGATATGTATCAACATGGAAATATCTACACCACTATCTGTATGAACATGGAAATATCTACACCGCTATCTGTATGAACATGGAAATACCTACACCGCTATCTGTTTGAACATGGAAATATCTACACCGCTATCTGCATGAAAATGGAAATATCTACACTGCTATCTGCATATACATTTAAATATCTACACAGCTATCTCTTAACACATGGAAATAACTACACCGCTATCTGTATGAACATGGAAATATCTACACCACCATCTGTATGAACATGGAAATATCTGCACCGCCATCTGTATGAACATGGAAATATCTAAACCGCTATCTGTATGAACATGGAAAAATCTACACCGCTATCAGTTTGAACATGGAAATATCTACACCGCTATCTGCATGAACATGGAAATATCTTCACCGCCATCTGTATGAACATGGATATGTCTACGCAGCCATCTAGATGAACATGGAATTATCTACACCGCAATCTGTATGAACATGGAAATATCTACACCGCTATCTGTGTAAACATGCATACATCTTCACCGCTATCTGTATAAACCTGGAAATATCTACACCGCTATCATTATAAACATGGAAGTATCTACACCACTTTCTGTATAAACATGGAAATATCTACACCGCAACCTGTATAAACATGGAAATATCAGCACCGCTATCTGTATGAACATGGAAATATCTACACCGCTATCTGCATGAAAATGGAAATATCTACACTGCTATCTGCATATACATTTAAATATCTACACAGCTATCTCTTTACACATGGAAATAACTACACCGCTATCTGTATGAACATGGAAATATCTGCACTGCCATCTGTATGAACATATAAATATCTACACCGCCATCTGTATATAGATGGAGATATCTTCACCGCTATCTGTATAAACTTGGAAATATCTACACCGCTATCTCTATAAACATGGAAGCATCTACACCGCTATCTGTATAAACATGGAAATATCTACACCGCTACCTGTATAAACATGGAAATATCAGCACCGCTATCTGTATGAACATGGAAATATCTACACCACTATCTCTATGAACATGGAAATATCTACACCGCTATCTGTATGAACATGGAAATAGCTACACCGCTATCTGTATGAGCATGGAAATATCTACATCACTATCTGTATGAACATGGAAATATCTACACCGCTATCTATATGAACATGGATATATCTACACAGCCATCTGGATGAACATGGAAATATCTACACCGCTATCTGCATGAACTTGGAAATATCTACACCGCTATCTGTGTAAACATGCATACACCTTCACTGCAATCTCTATAAGCATGGAAATATCTACACCGCTATCTGTATGAACATGTAAATATCTACACCGCTATCTCTTTGAACATGGAAATATCTACACCGCTATCTGCAGGAAAATGGAAATATCTACACAGCTATCTGCCTATTCATTGAAATATCTACACAGCTATCTCTTTACACATGGAAATAACTACACCGCTATCTGTATGAACATGGAAATATCAGCACCGCTATCTGTATGAACATGGAAATATCTACACCGCTATCTGTATGAACATGGAAATATCTACACCGCTATCTGTATGAACATGGAAATAGCTACAAAGCTATGTGAATGAACATGGAAATATCTACACCGCTATCTGTTTAAACATGGAAATATCTACACCGCTATCTGCATGAAAATGGAAATATCTACAAAGCTATCTGCATATACATGGAAATATCTACACAGCTATCTCTTTACACATGGAAATAACTACACCGCTATATCTATAAACATGGAAATATGTACACCGCCATCTGTATGAACATGGAAATATCTGCACCGCCATCTGTATGAACATATAAATATCTACACCGCCATCTGTATTAAGAAGGAAATATCTAAACCGCTATCTGTATAAACATGGAAATATCTACACCGCTGCCTGTATAAACATGGAAATATCAGCACCGCTATCTGTATGAACGAGGAAACATCTACACCGCTATCTTTATGAACATGGAAATATATACACCGCTATCTGTGTGAACATGCATATATCTTCACCGCTATCTGTATAAACATGGGAATATCTACACCGCTATCTGTATGAACATGGAAATATCTACACCACTATCTGTATGAACATGGAAATATCTACACCGCTATCTGTTTGAACATGGAAATATCTACACCGCTATCTGCATGAAAATGGAAATATCTACACTGCTATCTGCATATACATTTAAATATCTACACAGCTATCCCTTTACACATGGAAATAACTACACCGCTATCTGTATGAACATGGAAATATCTACACCGCCATCTGTATGAACATGGAAATATCTGCACCTCCATCTGTATGAACATATAAATATCTACACCGCCATCTGTATTAAGATGGAGATATCTACACTGCTATCTGTATAAACATGGAAATATCTACACCGCTATCTGTATAAACATGGAAATATCTACACCGCTATCTGTATAAACATGGAAATATCTACACCGCTATCTGTATAAACATGGAAATATCTACACCGCTACCTGTATAAACATGAAAATATCAGCACCGCAATCTGTATGAACATGGAAATATCTACACCGCTATCTGTATGAACATGGAAATATCTACACCGCTATCTGTATGACCATGGAACTATCTACACCGCTATCTGTATGAACATGGAAATATCTACTCCGCTATCTCTTTGAACATGGAAATTTCTACACCGCTGTCTGCATGAAAATGGAAATATCTACACAGCTATCTGCATATACATGGAAATATCTACACAGCTATCTCTTTACACATGGAAATAACTACACCGCTATCTCTATAAACATGGAAATATCTACACCGCCATCTGTATGAACATGGAAATATCTGCACCGCCATCTGTATGAACATATAAATATGTACACCGCCATCTGTATTAAGAAGGAGATATCTACACCGCTATCTGTATAAACATGGAAATATCTACACCGCTATCTGTATAAACATGGAAATATCTACACCGCTATCTGTATAAACATGGAAATATCTACACCGCTACCTGTATAAACATGGAAATATCAGCACCGCTATCGGTATGAACATGGAAATATCTACACCGCTATCTGTATGAACATGGAAATATCTTCACCGTCATCTGTATGAACATGGATATACCTACACAGCCATCTGGATGAACATGGAAATATCTACACCGCTATCAGCATGAACATGGTAATATCTACACCGCTATCTGTGTAAACATGCATACATCTTCACTGCAATCTGTATAAGCATGGAAATATCTACAGCGCTATCTGTATGAACATGAATATTTCTACACAGCCATCTGGATGAACATGGAAATATCTACACCGCAATCTGTATGAACATGGAAATATCTACACCGCCATCTGTGTAAACATGCATACATCTTCACCGCTATCTGTATAAACATGGAAATATCTACATCGCTATATGTATGAACATGGAAATATCAACACCGCTATCTGTATGAACATGGAAATATCTACACCGCTATCTGTTGGACCATGGAAATATCTACACCGCTATCTGAATGAAAATGGAAATACCTACAATGCTATCTGCATCTACATGGAAATATCCACACAGCTATCTCTTTACACATGGAAATAACTACACCGATATCTGCACGAACATGGAAATATCTACACCGCCATATGTATGAACATGGAAATATCTGCACCGCTATCTCTATGAACATATAAATATCTACGCCGCCATCTGTATTAACATGGAGATATCTACACCGCTATCTGTATAAACATGGAAATGTCTACACCGCTATCTGTATAAACATGGAAATATCTACACCGCTATCTGTATAAACATAGAAATATCTGCACCGCTACCTGTATAAACATGGAAATATCAGCACCGCTATCGGTATGAACATGGAAATATCAGCACCGCTATCTGTATGAACATGGAAATATCTACATCGCTATCTGTATGAACATGGAAATATTTACACCGCTATCTGTACGAACATTGATATATCTACACAGCCCTCTGGATGAACATGGAAATATCCACACCGCTATCTGTGTAAACATGCATACATCTTCACCGCTATCTGTATAAACATGGAAATATCTACACCGCTATCTGTATGAACATGGAAACATCTACACCGCTATCTGTTTGAAGATGGAAATATATTCACCGCTATCTGCATGAAAATGGAAATATCTACACAGCTATCTGCATATAGATGGAAATATCTACACAGCTATCTCTTTACTCATGGAAATAACTACACCGCCATCTGCATGACCATGGAAATATCTACACCGCCATCTGTATGAACATGGAAATATCTGCAACGACATCTGTATGAACATATAAATATCTACACCGCCATCTGTATTAAGATGGAGATATCTACACCGCTATCTGAATAAACATGGAAATATCTACACCGTTATCTGTATAAACATGGAAATATCTACACCGCTATCTGTATAAACATGGAAATACCTACACCGCTACCTGTATAAACATGGAAATATCAGCACCGCTATCTGTATGAACATGGAAATATCTACACCGCTATCTGTATGAACATGCAAATATCTACACCGCTATCTGTATGAACATGGAAATATCTACAAAGCTATCTGAATGAACATGGAAATATCTACACCGCCATCTGTTTGAACATGGAAATATCTACACCACTATCTGCATTGAAAATGGAAATATCTACAAAGCTATATGCATATATATGGAAATATCTACACAGCTATCTCTTTAAACATGGAAATAACTACACCGCTATATCTATAAACATGGAAATATCTACACCGCCATCTGTATGATCGTGGAAATATCTGCACTGCCATCTCTATGAACATATACATATCTAAACCACCATCTCTATTAAGAAGGAAATATCTAAACCTCTATCTGTATAAACATGGAAATATCTACACCACTGCCTGTATAAACATGGAAATATCAGCACCGCTATCTGTATGAACATGGAAATATCTACACCGCTATCCGTATGAACATGGAAATATGTACACCGCTCTCTGTATAACCATGGAAATATCTACACCGCTATCTGTATGAACATGGAAATATCTACACCGCTATCTGTGTGAACATGGAAATATCTACACCGCTATCTGTTTGAACATGGAAATATCTACACCGCTATCTGCATGAAAATGGAAATATCTACACTGCTATCTGCATATACATTTAAATATCTACACAGCTATCTCTTTACACATGGAAATAACTACACCGCTATCTGTATGAACATGGAAATATCTGCACTGCCATCTGTATGAACATATAAATATCTACACCGCCATCTGTATATAGATGGAGATATCTTCACCGCTATCTGTATAAACTTGGAAATATCTACACCGCTATCTCTATAAACATGGAAGCATCTACACCGCTATCTGTATAAACATGGAAATATCTACACCGCTACCTGTATAAACATGGAAATATCAGCACCGCTATCTGTATGAACATGGAAATATCTACACCACTATCTCTATGAACATGGAAATATCTACAACGCTATCTGTATGAACATGGAAATAGCTACACCGCTATCTGTATGAGCATGGAAATATCTACACCACTATCTGTATGAACATGGAAATATCTACACCGCTATTTGTATGAACATGGATATATCTACACAGCCATCTGGATGAACATGGAAATATCTACACCGCTATCTGCATGAACTTGGAAATATCTACACCGCTATCTGTGTAAACAAGCATACATCTTCACTGCAATCTCTATAAGCATGGAAATATCTACACCGCTATCTGTATGAACATGTAAATATCTACACCGCTATCTCTTTGAACATGGAAATATCTACACCGCTATCTGCAGGAAAATGGAAATATCTACACAGCTATCTGCCTATTCATTGAAATATCTACAAAGCTATCTCTTTACACATGGAAATAACTACACCGCTATCTGTATGAACATGGAAATATCAGCACCGCTATCTGTATGAACATGGAAATATCTACACCGCTATCTGTATGAACATGGAAATAGCTACACCGCTATCTGTATGAACATGGAAATAGCTACAAAGCTATGTGAATGAACATGGAAATATCTACACCGCTATCTGTTTAAACATGGAAATATCTACACCGCTATCTGCATGAAAATGGAAATATCTACAAAGCTATCTGCATATACATGGAAATATCTACACAGCTATCTCTTTACACATGGAAATAACTACACCGCTATATCTATAAACATGGAAATATGTACACCGCCATCTGTATGAACATGGAAATATCTGCACCGCCATCTGTATGAACATATAAATATCTACACCGCCATCTGTATTAAGAAGGAAATATCTAAACCGCTATCTGTATAAACATGGAAATATCTACACCGCTGCCTGTATAAACATGGAAATATCAGCACCGCTATCTGTATGAACGAGGAAACATCTACACCGCTATCTGTATGAACATGGAAATATATACACCGCTATCTGTGTGAACATGCATATATCTTCACCGCTATCTGTATAAACATGGGAATATCTACACCGCTATCTGTATGAACATGGAAATATCTACACCACTATCTGTATGAACATTGAAATATCTACACCGCTATCTGTTTGAACATGGAAATATCTACACCGCTATCTGCATGAAAATGGAAATATCTACACTGCTATCTGCATATACATTTAAATATCTACACAGCTATCCCTTTGCACATGGAAATAACTACACCGCTATCTGTATGAACATGGAAATATCTACACCGCCATCTGTATGAACATGGAAATATCTGCACCTCCATCTGTATGAACATATAAATATCTACACCGCCATCTGTATTAAGATGGAGATATCTACACTGCTATCTGTATAAACATGGAAATATCTACACCGCTATCTGTATAAACATGGAAATATCTACACCGCTATCTGTATAAACATGGAAATATCTACACCGCTACCTGTATAAACATGAAAATATCAGCACCGCAATCTGTATGAACATGGAAATATCTACACCGCTATCTGTATGAACATGGAAATATCTACACCGCTATCTGTATGACCATGGAACTATCTACACCGCTATCTGTATGAACATGGAAATATCTACTCCGCTATCTCTTTGAACATGGAAATTTCTACACCGCTGTCTGCATGAAAATGGAAATATCTACACAGCTATCTGCATATACATGGAAATATCTACACAGCTATCTCTTTACACATGGAAATAACTACACCGCTATCTCTATAAACATGGAAATATCTACACCGCCATCTGTATGAACATGGAAATATCTGCACCGCCATCTGTATGAACATATAAATATGTACACCGCCATCTGTATTAAGAAGGAGATATCTACACCGCTATCTGTATAAACATGGAAATATCTACACCGCTATCTGTATAAACATGGAAATATCTACACCGCTATCTGTATAAACATGGAAATATCTACACCGCTACCTGTATAAACATGGAAATATCAGCACCGCTATCGGTATGAACATGGAAATATCTACACCGCTATCTGTATGAACATGGAAATATCTTCACCATCATCTGTATGAACATGGATATACCTACACAGCCATCTGGATGAACATGGAAATATCTACACCGCTATCAGCATGAACATGGAAATATCTACACCGCTATCTGTGTAAACATGCATACATCTTCACTGCAATCTGTATAAGCATGGAAATATCTACAGCGCTATCTGTTTGAACATGAATATTTCTACACAGCCATCTGGATGAACATGGGAATATCTACACCGCAATCTGTATGAACATGGAAATATCTACACCGCCATCTGTGTAAACATGCATACATCTTCACCGCTATCTGTATAAACATGGAAATATCTACATCGCTATATGTATGAACATGGAAATATCAACACCGCTATCTGTATGAACATGGAAATATCTACACCGCTATCTGTTGGACCATGGAAATATCTACACCGCTATCTGAATGAAAATGGAAATACCTACAATGCTATCTGCATCTACATGGAAATATCCACACAGCTATCTCTTTACACATGGAAATAACTACACCGCTATCTGCACGAAAATGGAAATATCTACACCGCCATATGTATGAACATGGAAATATCTGCACCGCTATCTCTATGAACATATAAATATCTACGCCGCCATCTGTATTAACATGGAGATATCTACACCGCTATCTGTATAAACATGGAAATGTCTACACCGCTATCTGTATAAACATGGAAATATCTACACCGCTATCTGTATAAACATAGAAATATCTGCACCGCTACCTGTATAAACATGGAAATATCAGCACCGCTATCGGTATGAACATGGAAATATCAGCACCGCTATCTGTATGAACATGGAAATATCTACATCGCTATCTGTATGAACATGGAAATATTTACACCGCTATCTGTACGAACATTGATATATCTACACAGCACTCTGGATGAACATGGAAATATCCAAACCGCTATCTGTGTAAACATGCATACATCTTCACCGCTATCTGTATAAACATGGAAATATCTACACCGCTATCTGTATGAACATGGAAACATCTACACCGCTATCTGTTTGAAGATGGAAATATATACACCGCTATCTGCATGAAAATGGAAATATCTACACAGCTATCTGCATATAGATGGAAATATCTACACAGCTATCTCTTTACTCATGGAAATAACTACACCGCCATCTGCATGACCATGGAAATATCTACACCGCCATCTGTATGAACATGGAAATATCTGCAACGCCATCTGTATGAACATATAAATATCTACACCGCCATCTGTATTAAGATGGAGATATCTACACCGCTATCTGAATAAACATGGAAATATCTACACCGTTATCTGTATAAACATGGAAATATCTACACCGCTATCTGTATAAACATGGAAATACCTACACCGCTACCTGTATAAACATGGAAATATCAGCACCGCTATCTGTATGAACATGGAAATATCTAGACCGCTATCTGTATGAACATGCAAATATCTACACCGCTATCTGTATGAACATGGAAATATCTACAAAGCTATCTGAATGAACATGGAAATATCTACACCGCCATCTGTTTGAACATGGAAATATCTACACCGCTATCTGCATTGAAAATGGAAATATCTACAAAGCTATATGCATATACATGGAAATATCTACACAGCTATCTCTTTAAACATGGAAATAACTACACCGCTATATCTATAAACATGGAAATATCTACACCGCCATCTGTATGATCGTGGAAATATCTGCACTGCCATCTCTATGAACATATACATATCTAAACCACCATCTCTATTAAGAAGGAAATATCTAAACCTCTATCTGTATAAACATGGAAATATCTACACCACTGCCTGTATAAACATGGAAATATCAGCACCGCTATCTGTATGAACATGGAAATATCTACACTGCTATCCGTATGAACATTGAAATATGTACACCGCTCTCTGTATAACCATGGAAATATCTACACCGCTATCTGTATGAACATGGAAATATCTACACCGCTATCTGTGTGAACATGGAAATATCTACACCACTATCTGTTTGAACATGGAAATATCTACACCGCTATCTGCATGAAAATGGAAATATCTACACTGCTATCTGCATATACATTTAAATATCTACACAGCTATCTCTTTACACATGGAAATAACTACACCGCTATCTGTATGAACATGGAAATATCTGCACTGCCATCTGTATGAACATATAAATATCTACACCGCCATCTGTATATAGATGGAGATATCTTCACCGCTATCTGTATAAACTTGGAAATATCTACACCGCTATCTCTATAAACATGGAAGCATCTACACCGCTATCAGTATAAACATGGAAATATCTACACCGCTACCTGTATAAACATGGAAATATCAGCACCGCTATCTGTATGAACATGGAAATATCTACACCACTATCTCTATGAACATGGAAATATCTACAACGCTATCTGTATGAACATGGAAATAGCTACACCGCTATCTGTATGAGCATGGAAATATCTACACCACTATCTGTATGAACATGGAAATATCTACACCGCTATTTGTATGAACATGGATATATCTACACAGCCATCTGGATGAACATGGAAATATCTACACCGCTATCTGCATGAACTTGGAAATATCTACACCGCTATCTGTGTAAACAAGCATACATCTTCACTGCAATCTCTATAAGCATGGAAATATCTACACCGCTATCTGTATGAACATGTAAATATCTACACCGCTATCTCTTTGAACATGGAAATATCTACACCGCTATCTACATGAAAATGGAAATATCTACACAGCTATCTGCACATACATTTAAATATCTACACAGCTATCTCTTTACACATGGAAATAACTACACCGCTATCTGTATGAACATGGAAATATCTACACCGGCATCAGTATGAACATGGAAATATCTGCACCGCCATCTGTATGAACATATAAATATCTGCACCGCCATCTGTATGAACATATAAATATGTACACCGCCATCTGTATTAAGAAGGAGATATCTACACCGCAATCTGTATAAACATGGAAATATCTACACCGCTATCTGTAGGAACATGGAAATATCTTCACCGTCATCTGTATGAACATGGATATACCTACACAGCCATCTGGATGAACATGGAAATATCTACACCGCTATCAGCATGAACATGAAAATATCTACACCGCTATCTGTGTAAACATGCTTACATCTTCACTGGAATCTGTATAAGCATGGAAATATCTACAACGCTATCTGTATGAACATGGATATTTCTACACAGCCATCTGGATGAACATGGAAATATCTACACCGCAATCTGTATGAACATGGAAATATCTACACCGCTATCTGTGTAAACATGCATACATCTTCACCGCTATCTGTATAAACATGGAAATATCTACATCGCTATCTGTATGAACCTGGAAATATCTACACCGCTATCTGTATGAACATGGAAATATCTACACCGCTATCAGTACAAACATTGATATATCTACACAGCCCTCTGGATGAACATGGAAATATCCACACCGCTATCTGTGTAAACATGCATACATCTTCACCGCTATTTGTATAAACATGGAAATATCTACACCGCTATCTGTATGAACATGGAAACATCTACACCGCTATCTGTTTGAAAATGGAAATATATACACCGCTATCTCCATGAAAATGGAAATATCTACACAGCTATCTGCATATAGATGGAAATATCTACACAGCATTCTCTTTACGCATGGAAATAACTACACCGCCATCTGCATGACCATGGAAATATCTACACCGCCATCTGTATGAACATGGAAATATCTGCACCGCCATCTTTATGAACATATAAATATCTACACCGCCATCTGTATTAAGATGGAGATATCTAAACCGCTATCTGAATAAACATGGAAATATCTACACCGTTATCTGTATAAACATGGAAATATCTACACCGCTATCTGTATAAACATGGAAATACCTACACCGCTACCTGTATAAACATGGAAATATCAGCACCGCTATCTGTATGAACATGGAAATATCTACACCGCTATCTGTATGAACATGCAAATATCTACACCGCTATCTGTATGAACATGGAAATATATACAAAGCTATCTGAATGAACATGGAAATATCTACACCGCTATCTGTTTGAACATGGAAATATCTACACCGCTATCTGTATAAACATGGAAATATCTACACCGCTACCTGTATAAACATGGAAATATCAGCACCGCTATCTGTATGAACATGGAAATATCTACACCAGTATCTCTAAGAACATGGAAATATCTACACCGCTATCGGTATAAACATGGAAATAGCTACAATGCTATCTGTATGAACATGGAAATATCTACACCACTATCTGTATGAACATGGAAATATCTAAACCGCCATCTGTATGAACATGGATATATCTACACAGCCATCTGGATGAACATGGAAATATCTACACCGCTATCTGCATGAACATGGAAATATCTACACCGCTATCTGTGTAAACATGCATACATCTTCACCGCAATCTGTATAAGCATGGAAATATCTACACCGCTATCTGTATGAACATGGAAATATCTACACCGCTATCTGTTTGAACATGGAAATATCTAAACCGCTATCAGCATGAAAATGGAAATATCTACACAGCTATCTGCATATACATGGAAATATCTACACAGCTATCTCTTTACACATGGAAATAACTACACCGCTATCTGCATGAACATGGAAATATCTTCACCGCCATCTGTATGAACATGGATATGTCTACGCAGCCATCTAGATGAACATGGAAATCTCTACACCGCGATCTGTATGAACATGGAAATATCTACACCGCTAGCTGTATGAACATGGATATATCTACATAGCCCTCTGGATGAACATGGAAATATCCACACTGCTATCTGTATAAACATGCATACATCTTCACCGCTAGCTGTATAAACATGGAAATATCTACACCGCTTTCTGTATGAACACGGAAACATCTACACCACTATCTGTTTGAAGATAGAAATATATACACTGCTATCTGCATGAAAATGGAAATTTCTATACAGCTATCTGCATATACATGGAAATATCTACACAGCTATCTCTTTACACATGGAAATAACTACACCGCTATCTGTATGAGCATGGAAATATCTACACCGCCATCTGTTTGAACATGGAAATATCTGCACCGCCATCTGTATGAACATATAAATATCTACACCGCCATCTGTATTAAGATGGAGATATCTACACCGCTATCTGAATAAACATGGAAATATCTACACCGCTATCTGTATAAACATGGAAATATCTACACCGCTATCTGTATAAACATGGAAATATCTACACTGCTACCTGCATAAACATGGAAATATCAGCACCGCTATCTGAATGAACATGGATATACCTACACAGCGATATGTATCAACATGGAAATACCTACACCACTATCTGTATGAACATGGAAATATCTACACCGCTATCTGTATGAACATGGAAATACCTACACCGCTATCTGTTTGAACATGGAAATATCTACACCGCTATCTGCATGAAAATGGAAATATCTACACTGCTATCTGCATATACATTTAAATATCTACACAGCTATCTCTTAACACATGGAAATAACTACACCGCTATCTGTATGAACATGGAAATATCTACACCACCATCTGTATGAACATGGAAATATCTGCACCGCCATCTGTATGAACATGGAAATATCTAAACCGCTATCTGTATGAACATGGAAAAATCTACACCGCTATCTGTATGAACATGGAAATATCTACACCGCTATCAGTTTGAACATGGAAATATCTACACCGCTATCTGCATGAACATGGAAATATCTTCACCGCCATCTGTATGAACATGGATATGTCTACGCAGCCATCTAGATGAACATGGAATTATCTACACCGCGATCTGTATGAACATGGAAATATCTACACCGCTATCTGTATAAACATGGAAATATCTACACCGCAACCTGTATAAACATGGAAATATCAGCACCGCTATCTGTATGAACATGGAAATATCTACACCGCTATCTGCATGAAAATGGAAATATCTACACTGCTATCTGCATATACATTTAAATATCTACACAGCTATCTCTTTACACATGGAAATAACTACACCGCTATCTGTATGAACATGGAAATATCTGCACTGCCATCTGTATGAACATATAAATATCTACACCGCCATCTGTATATAGATGGAGATATCTTCACCGCTATCTGTATAAACTTGGAAATATCTACACCGCTATCTCTATAAACATGGAAGCATCTACACCGCTATCTGTATAAACATGGAAATATCTACACCGCTACCTGTATAAACATGGAAATATCAGCACCGCTATCTGTATGAACATGGAAATATCTACACCACTATCTCTATGAACATGGAAATATCTACACCGCTATCTGTATGAACATGGAAATAGCTACACCGCTATCTGTATGAGCATGGAAATATCTACATCACTATCTGTATGAACATGGAAATATCTGCACCGCTATCTATATGAACATGGATATATCTACACAGCCATCTGGATGAACATGGAAATATCTACACCGCTATCTGCATGAACTTGGAAATATCTACACCGCTATCTGTGTAAACATGCATACATCTTCACTGCAATCTCTATAAGCATGGAAATATCTACACCGCTATCTGTATGAACATGTAAATATCTACACCGCTATCTCTTTGAACATGGAAATATCTACACCGCTATCTGCATGAAAATGGAAATATCTACACAGCAATCTGCCTATTCATTGAAATATCTACACAGCTATCTCTTTACACATGGAAATAACTACACCGCTATCTGTATGAACATGGAAATATCAGCACCGCTATCTGTATGAACATGGAAATATCTACACCGCTATCTGTATGAACATGGAAATATCTACACCGCTATCTGTATGAACATGGAAATATCTGCACCGCCATCTTTATGAACATATAAATATCTACACCGCCATCTGTATTAAGATGGAGATATCTAAACCGATATCTGAATAAACATGGAAATATCTACACCGTTATCTGTATAAACATGGAAATATCTACACCGCTATCTGTATAAACATGGAAATACCTACACCGCTACCTGTATAAACATGGAAATATCAGCACCGCTATCTGTATGAACATGGAAATATCTACACCGCTATCTGTATGAACATGCAAATATCTACACCGCTATCTGTATGAACATGGAAATATATACAAAGCTATCTGAATGAACATGGAAATATCTACACCGCTATCTGTTTGAACATGGAAATATCTACACCGCTATCTGCATGAAAATGGAAATATCTACAAAGCTATCTGCATATACATGGAAATATCTACACAGCTATCTCTTTACACATGGAAATAACAACACCGCTATATCTATAAACATGGAAATATCTACACCGCCATCTGTATGATCGTGGAAATATCTGCACTGCCATCTCTATGAACATATACATATCTACACCACCATCTCTATTAAGAAGGAAATATCTAAACCGCTATCTGTATAAACATGGAAATATCTACACCACTGCCTGTATAAACATGGAAATATCAGCACCGCTATCTGTATGAACGAGGAAATATCTACACCGCTATCTGTATGAACATGGAAATATATACACCGCTATCTGTGTGAACATGCATATATCTTCACCGCTATCTGTATAAACATGGGAATATCTACACCGCTATCTGTATGAACATGGAAATATCTACAAAGCTATCTGTATGAACATGGAAATATCTACACCGCTATCTGTTTGAACATGGAAATATCTACACCGCTATCTGCATGAAAATGGAAATATCTACACTGCTATCTGCATATACATTTAAATATCTACACAGCTATCCCTTTACACATGGAAATAACTACACCGCTATCTGTATGAACATGGAAATATCTACACCGCCATCTGTATGAACATGGAAATATCTGCACCTCCATCTGTATGAACATATAAATATCTACACCGCCATCTGTATTAAGATGGAGATATCTACACTGCTATCTGTATAAACATGGAAATATCTACACCGCTATCTGTATAAACATGGAAATATCTACACCGCTATCTGTATAAACATGGAAATATCTACACTGCTACCTGTATAAACATGAAAATATCAGCACCGCGATCTGTATGAACATGGAAATATCTACACCGCTATCTGTATGAACATGGAAATATCTACACCGCTATCTGTATGACCATGGAACTATCTACACCGCTATCTGTATGAACATGGAAATATCTACTCCGCTATCTCTTTGAACAAGGAAATTTCTACACCGCTGTCTGCATGAAAATGGAAATATCTACACAGCTATCTGCATATACATGGAAATATCTACACAGCTATCTCTTTACACATGGAAATAACTACACCGCTATCTCTATAAACATGGAAATATCTACACCGCCATCTGTATGAACATGGAAATATCTGCACCGCCATCTGTATGGACATATAAATATGTACACCGCCATCTGTATTAAGAAGGAGATATCTACACCGCTATCTGTATAAACATAGAAATATCTGCACCGCTACCTGTATAAACATGGAAATATCAGCACCGCTATCGGTATGAACATGGAAATATCAGCACCGCTATCTGTATGAACATGGAAATATCTACATCGCTATCTGTATGAACATGGAAATATTTACACCGCTATCTGTACGAACATTGATATATCTACACAGCACTCTGGATGAACATGGAAATATCCAAACCGCTATCTGTGTAAACATGCATACATCTTCACCGCTATCTGTATAAACATGGAAATATCTACACCGCTATCTGTATGAACATGGAAACATCTACACCGCTATCTGTTTGAAGATGGAAATATATACACCGCTATCTGCATGAAAATGGAAATATCTACACAGCTATCTGCATATAGATGGAAATATCTACACAGCTATCTCTTTACTCATGGAAATAACTACACCGCCATCTGCATGACCATGGAAATATCTACACCGCCATCTGTATGAACATGGAAATATCTGCAACGCCATCTGTATGAACATATAAATATCTACACCGCCATCTGTATTAAGATGGAGATATCTACACCGCTATCTGAATAAACATGGAAATATCTACACCGTTATCTGTATAAACATGGAAATATCTACACCGCTATCTGTATAAACATGGAAATACCTACACCGCTACCTGTATAAACATGGAAATATCAGCACCGCTATCTGTATGAACATGGAAATATCTAGACCGCTATCTGTATGAACATGCAAATATCTACACCGCTATCTGTATGAACATGGAAATATCTACAAAGCTATCTGAATGAACATGGAAATATCTACACCGCCATCTGTTTGAACATGGAAATATCTACACCGCTATCTGCATTGAAAATGGAAATATCTACAAAGCTATATGCATATACATGGAAATATCTACACAGCTATCTCTTTAAACATGGAAATAACTACACCGCTATATCTATAAACATGGAAATATCTACACCGCCATCTGTATGATCGTGGAAATATCTGCACTGCCATCTCTATGAACATATACATATCTAAACCACCATCTCTATTAAGAAGGAAATATCTAAACCTCTATGTGTATAAACATGGAAATATCTACACCACTGCCTGTATAAACATGGAAATATCAGCACCGCTATCTGTATGAACATGGAAATATCTACACTGCTATCCGTATGAACATTGAAATATGTACACCGCTCTCTGTATAACCATGGAAATATCTACACCGCTATCTGTATGAACATGGAAATATCTACACCGCTATCTGTGTGAACATGGAAATATCTACACCGCTATCTGTTTGAACATGGAAATATCTACACCGCTATCTGCATGAAAATGGAAATATCTACACTGCTATCTGCATATACATTTAAATATCTACACAGCTATCTCTTTACACATGGAAATAACTACACCGCTATCTGTATGAACATGGAAATATCTGCACTGCCATCTGTATGAACATATAAATATCTACACCGCCATCTGTATATAGATGGAGATATCTTCACCGCTATCTGTATAAACTTGGAAATATCTACACCGCTATCTCTATAAACATGGAAGCATCTACACCGCTATCAGTATAAACATGGAAATATCTACACCGCTACCTGTATAAACATGGAAATATCAGCACCGCTATCTGTATGAACATGGAAATATCTACACCACTATCTCTATGAACATGGAAATATCTACAACGCTATCTG